>NC_043961.1:40946622-41069122 GCF_902148855.1 Sphaeramia orbicularis
AACTCCAAATCCAGTCAGTGAAATATGTTTTACTAACGCGTTGACCCAGGTTCTGTGTGGTGTAATGTGGTAGTTTTTATGCTGGGAAGAGCTGACATTTGGGAACAGATGTTAGTCTAGTCCAGGGGTGTCCAACTCATTTTAGTTCAGGGGCCACATTCACCCCAATATGATCTAAAGTGGGCCGGACCAGTAAAATTATACCAGTGAAAAAAGTAAAATTACATTATGATAATGTTTATATCTACATTGTTTCCTTAAAAATCTGAACAACGTGAACAACTTGAAATGTCTTAAGAAAAACAAGTGCATTTTTAACAATATTCTGCCTCAGTTTATCAGTTTATCATTTACACAGGTGCATTACAACTTGCATTACAAGTACAAATACACAAAACATTTAGTAACAGGTATAATGTTGATGAAATTGCATTTACTTTTCCAAAGATGCTTCATATTTCTTCAGGTTATTCACATATTTTGTAAAAGGATACTTTGTTAATGTAAACATTTTCATGTAATTTTACTTTTTTTTTTTTTTTTTTTACACTAAAACAAAGACAAAAAATCTGCAGTTGCCAATATTCATAGGTTATTATGATAGTATTTTTCTGGTCTGACCCAGTTGAGATCTAATTGGTTTATATGTGTATGTATGGAACCTGAAATAACATGATTTTTACACTACTGATTAATATCTTCAGTGTAATTTTTGCATTTCAAAAATTCATCCTACGGGCCAGATTGGACCCTTTGGCGGGCCGCATGTTTGACACCTGTGGTCTAGTCTATATTTTATAAGGACTGATATTTGGCGAATCATTCTTTAACATTTAAATGACAAGTAATATATTCATACTGATATCTAGTGACTGAAGTTAGTAAATGCGTCCTTCCTGTTTTTAACTTCATTTCCCATCATGCAGCGTGGCACTGTGCTTCCTGTCAACCGTCATGGGCATAGCAACGTGATTGTAAGGCTATTGTATTCCTCAATTACTAATATCTCCCAAAATATTGGTCCTATCACCTTGCTGTTTTTGCTAGTCTCTTCCTTAACCATAAATGCATTGTTCCTGTTTTTAACTTCATTTCCTGTCATTCACTGTGGTACTGCTCTCTCCTGACGTGCAAGGCAGCTTTCTGTCCCTCCCCCTCAGCTTCGCAACGTGAATTAAATCAGTCCCTCATAACTTTAAAAAAGGGAATTTTGAAGAAAAAAAAATTTAATGTGGAGGGGGGACTATTCCTCAACTATAGGTACCAAATTGGCCAGTCAAATATGTCTCAATTTCTCAGAACCGTGCAGATACACACACACACACACACACACACACACACACACACACACACACACACACGATCTTCAATCTTCAGAGAAACTTAGATTGGATGTTACATGTATTCTCATCAGTCCAACATGTTTTCACACTTTACAAGAATATCTGAGAATATGGAGCAAACAACTGGAGCAGCTACATGTGTTAAATGTTTGCTTTGTCAGAATTTACCCAAGACATTTGTTTGCTTGTCCCCTGTGCACATTTACTCTTTGGTATTAAAAAAAAAAAAAAAAAAAAACTGCACAGCTACCTCAATCATGGCAAAATACATGAGTTTTGGTTTTTTTTTCGAAGGACAAAAATCATGTTGCCGTTTCCATCAACCTGCTCTAATGGGATAACTGAAGATGGAAACAGCTGTTCCATGATGTGTTTTATATTGTCTATTGTTAATGGTTTATTCTGCCTTTTTTTTTTTTCCCTCTTACTACTTTTACGGGCTCGGACATGGCGCAGCCTGGCTAGAGCTGGACTTGAAGCACAGTCCTTCTACTTCCAACTACACTTCTCAATATTAACATTAGTATCCAGATTAGTAAAACCTCCTCTGTCGCTGTCATGTTCATTATTGACTTTCTTCTTCTTCTTAAAAACTTTAATCTTCTTGGTATTTGGCCAGTATGGTAATTAAGAGCAGCGCCCTCTGGTGGATTGATTGAGAAACGCTCATTCCAATGTATATGACGCATGGCAGTATGAAGACAGTGACGCATGACAACATTGAGCCTTAAGGTTCTCCATCAGCTCCCAGTTACATTTCGGCACACAGCCGGGCTCCAGCCGGCCTCTGCGTCCGAACTGTACCATGCCGTGAACTGTGACTCAAGAACTGCACTACCTACTGAACTGTGGATAACCTGTACCGTTGCATCCCTAGCCAAACCAGTAAAACAACTGAATAAAAATAGAATAATAACTTATAAATGTCAACTCCAAACTTTTCTCTGTGTTTAGAGTAACAGTAAAATTACATGTTGAAAATGTTTACATCTATAAACTATCCTTTATAAAAAAAAAAAAAGAGAGAGAATAACAGGAACAACCTGAAATTTCTTAAGAAAAATAAGCACAATTTTAACAATATTACACCTCAGTTTATCATTTACACACATTCAGTACAACCTACAGATCCCAGTGGATCTACAAATACACAAAAAATTTTGTAATTTTGAGAAACATAATCACAGTTACACCAAAAACAACAAATATAAACAAAATAAAGAAGAGCAAGCACAAAACTTGTACAAAAAATTTGAGAAACATGAACGAAATGAACAGAAATAAACAAAATAAAACAAAAGCCAACAAATATGATCAAATTAAGTAAAAACCAAACAAAACATGCACAAACATGAACAAAAACATTAACAAATTTTCACAGATTCCTCCCACGGACCAGATTCAACCCTTTAGCGGGCCGTTTTTGGCCCCCGGGCCGTGTATTTGACACCCCTGCTCTAAACTGTGGACTATGTTTGAGTCAGTGGTGGATCTTGGTAACTTCCTGTAAACTCTGATCACAGTTTTACCTCGACTGTGTGCAATGTATAGGTCAACATACGGGAAAGTCATCAGAGGAGCGTGATGGGTTGGATGTCACACTGTTATCTGTGCATGAGTCAACATTTCCACTTCTTGGATCTTTGTTTTTATGGAATATATTTGTCTCTGTCATAAGTGTTGCTGTGCTTCTGCACCGATGATGACCTATTTATCAAACAAGGCACAAAACTGAAACGTCTGTTACCTTGGATTGTTTTTTTTTTTTTTCCGTCTGGTGAAGTTTTGGTCTATGTTGGTAGTGTTCACTATCTCCTCATGTTCAGCCTAGTCCCTGCTTCTGTCACTTCCTTATCTGTGAAACACTCAACTTCCTGTTTGACACGTGTTATATGGGGAGTAAACTTTTATTTGCTTATGCAGATGACATTAACGTGAGGACTGGAATAGAGCTGCAGCAAATGATTTTACTGACTGTTAAATGTTGTAATGATGTTAATTTCTATATTAATGGATTTATTGTTTCATCTAGAAAATAAAAATATCCATTGGTTTGTCAAAAGCCAAAGAAAGTCAGATTAGCAGTACCAGAAAAGGAAAGAAACAATAAAATATTCACATTGACGAAGCTGAAATAGGAGAATTTAACTACTTTTTTGTAAAAAAAAAAAAAAACTCAGTAACTCAGACTGATTAATCAGTTACCAAATGAGTAAATCTCTCGTCAACAGGTAATGGATTAACTGTCACAGTGCTAGACTGGATAAAGATGATATATTTTCAATTGTATTCATTAAATGGATGGTTCTGTCCGAGGGTTTTCCATCTAAATGAGCAATACTTGTTTGTCATTCAGCCCACGTATGTACGTATGTGTCCGTCTGTCAGTCCAACAGTTTATTAGTTAGTGGGTTTATTCGCTGTTAAATCATTTATAACTAAGTAACCTGAGTTTAGATGTGTGTGTGTGTGTGTGTCTACGCACTTGGTGAAATCTCAGCAGCGTTCCCAGAGAGGTTTCTATAAATGAAAGCGGAGTCCACGGTGGATAAAAACATCACCCTCATACGCTGCAGGAGCTGCTGCCACACATTTATGACCATGACCCGTGTCTTTGTCCCTGGACCTTCACTGTTACTGTACATATTAACCAGCTCCAGCGCCTGACCCACATAAATACACACACAGTATACACCAGGGTTTTTTTAAACTGCCCCATAATTTAGGATCATAGTGCTATAAGTTGAACAGTTAATGGTTATGGTAGGGTTAATGGTAGTTGAAAAGACTGTCTTGGGAGCAGCAGCTGGAAGGGAAACCAGTGTGTAGAGATTAGACTAGTGGGAGGATCCAGACCAGGGATGTCAAACACACGGGCCCGGGAGCCAAAACCGGCCCTCCAAAGATTCCAATCCGGCCGGCAGCAGGAATTTGTTTTATTAACAGTCAAGGGTGTCAAATTGCATTATGAAAATATTTACATTTATGGACTATTCTCATGATAAAATGTGAATAACCTTAATAAATATGAATAACCTGAAATGTTTTAAGAAAAAAAAAGTTACATTTTAACAAATAACAGATCCACTTTGATCTGTAAGTTGTGTTAATAATAAACTGAGATGTAATATTCTTGAAATTGCACTTATTTTTCTTAACAAATGTCAGTTTTACATGGTTTTTGAGGTTATTCATATTTTCATAATGCAATTTGACTTTTTTCCACACTAAAACAAAGTGAAGAATGTGGATTATAAGGTACGTAAAAGTTCTTATCCCTATTATTTTACTGGTCCAGCCCACTTGAGATCACATTGTGCTCTATGTGGCCCCTGAACTAAGACGAGTTTGACACAGATGATCTAGACTGATGACTTTAAAAGGAATTCACTCAGGACTTTCAGTTTGAGAGTGAACGATGACCACAAACACCACTATAGATATCTCACATGGTTACATCCTTATGACGGCATGTTGACTCACTCTGGTTTTTGGTTTCAGACATTTAAAATGTATTTTTACTGCACATAAGGGGATATGTACCATTCCTCAGAAACAGAGATGGTAAAATTGGCCTACCTTGAACGTGAGAGTACCACCCCCCCCCCCCCCTTCCCTCTGCAGCTTTCTCCTCTCAGTCCAAACCAAAGCCTAAATATACATATGACGTTACTATGTCACTGTGTTTCCTAGATAGACAGTAGATCAGCAGGAGGGCACGTGATAGTAACTGGACAGTAATCTGTAATTCCAGCTGCCAGTAACATATTTAACTCCCTACATCCCTGATGACATCACAAATGGTTCTTGCAAAAGTGGCAACCGTTAGTTTTTCCTGCTTCAAATCAAGAGCATCTCAAATATTAATATCATCCCTTAGAACATGGGAGTTGTGTAGTATAGTGTTGTTGTTTTTTTTTTTCTTTTTCTGTAGATTAGATTAGATTAGATGGAACTTTATTGATCCTTTGGGCAGAGTCCTCAGGAAATTGAGGTTCCAATAGCAGCACAAACACTGGATATACACATAAAAAATACTACAAGAAAATAGCACAATAACTCTGAAAAAGAAAAACAGGGTTAAAAAAACAGGCAATTGCACATTAGAAAATACTAATAGATATAACAACTAGCAAAGTGGTAATAATAATCATAAAAACAATAATAAAACATAGCAAATTAAGTAGCGTGTGTGTATGTATAAAATGTCATGTCATACAAGTTAAGCCTTGTTGCATCAGAAAATATAATCTGACCAGTTGTATTCAGATTAGGTCTTTTGTATTCTATTGACTCAGACTGATTGCAAAATATTAGACTGACATTGTAGTCTTTTTTTTTTTTTTTTTTTTTTTTTTTTTTTTTGTAGTTCATATACCATGCCTGTCTGATATTGTACAAATAACACTTGCAGCCTGAATGCACTAAATGATAAGCACCAGTTTAGGCCCAAACCGACTAAGCTGAAAACAGAACAGCCGAATCCACGTCTTCCACGTACTGTATCTGTCAGAGGGTTTTGCACATATTCATTCTGAAACTGATCCTCAGACAAAGCACACAGTCTAAATACCGTCTGAGATCAACTTCAGTAGCATATGTGGATGAGATAAGTGTAAATGTGTAAACAGCAGTGAGTCTGTTGACCTCATGTAACCTGGATATGGACTAAAAGTACAATGCAAAAACACCCTAGCCCTAACGGAAATCAATAGTGACTGTTGACCCCAGTTAGATAAGACTGAAAGTTAGAGCGCTATCTTGCTCTTTTTTCTTGTTTTAACCACACTGAGCCTTTTTGTGTCATTGTTTTTCCCATTTTTTTTGCATACTCGTCTTCTTCATTGGGCTGTCTTTAATCTTGCTCAGTTTCACTTTTATCTGTAAAATGACACCTATTTTTGATTACTTTCTGTGATGCACTTCATTTTATCTGCTTATATCTATATCTCTATACCCTGTTTTTTTTAGTTGCTTTTATCTTTGCTCTTCTTTTAACTGTCGTCTGCTTTATCACCCCCTTCCTGTTTCTTTCTTAATGCCCCTGCCCTCTTCATGCACTCAGTATCTTTCCATTCCTCATAAATGAAAGTGAAAGAAAAAGGGAGAAGCAATGGGGAGGATGGATGAAATGTAGGAAGGTCAGGAACGGTAGGAGGGAGAGTCAAGGGAGAAGAACTGAAGAACAGGGAAGGGGATGACAAGGAAGGGAATTGGAGTGGAAAGGAGGTTGAGGATGACAGAAAGGAGGGAAGGGTGCAGGAGTACGAGTGGATTTAATAGGCGGTAAGTCCAGTGGAAATGTACATGGTCTTAAAATAGGAGCGTGTGTTATGTAAGTGCTTAGTGAGTGAAAAGTGTGTGTGTGTGTGTGTGTGTGTACGTGTGGTAATGACTAGGTTCTGAAGTAACTGCCTACAAGTCTTGGCGGAGTGATCTCATACATACACAAACACAAACACCAGACAATGAGCTTCTATGTTTTACGGAGTCTTTGGCCTGAGTCGTAAATCGTCCCATAGTTCATAGCGGTTCTCATGGGCCGGACTCTTGCACTCTTTCTGGATGTCACTTCTAAGGCAGCTGTGCAACTGTGAGTGTTCGGGCTAATGCATCATAGCTGTCACTGGAGAATTTACAAGAGTAACTCTATATCTTCCACTGGACGCTGGTCTGCACTGAGGACAACGTTCTTACTTGAAATACGACTCTGGATAATCAAATTTTATGGGGAGCATGGTGACATCTTCTTTGGGTTTGCTTTTGGCATTCCTTTTGGAGCACTTTTCATGGACCCACCAACAGGATCAACGACTGCTATTCTTGCTCAGTGCTTAGTTCATGTGTTCGTTATTACTGGTGGTTTTCCAGTCATGGTTTTCAGCACTGGAGTTTCAAAGACATTTGTGTCGGAGTTGCTTGTATGTCCTTCATAATGTCGTTCCCAAACCAAGAGTTGGAACCAAAATTTTCATTTGGGTTTGTCAGGTTGCAGAGTAAAGTGGATAACAATACTGACGCTGATTCAGATGGAGCACTGTTCCACATTTTCATACGCTGGTCTGTACAGATACCAAACCCAGATTGGAAAATACAATTAAACATTGTATTTGACAGTGGGAGTAGGATTATCTCAATCAATCAATCAATCAATCAATCACATTGTACTTATATAGTGCCAAATAATAACAAAAGTTGTCTCATGACACTTTACATTAAGAGCTGCTTGAAACCAGAGTCTCTGTGGTATCATAGGCTACGTTCAGACTGCAGGTAAATATGGCCCAAATCCGATTGTTTTGTTTTTTTTCGACCCAGGCCACTTTTATGTCGTCCTAAATCCGTTACGTATCTAATATTTTGTAATGCGACCTCAGTCTGAACAGCTAGGTCTCATTTATCCAACCTTTACATCATTGAAATGCGACAAACGCACAATTCTGAGTTCTCCATACTTACTTTCATAAACACAGTGCGTGCCTGCATGGTCACATATTACATCAGGACCTCCTTGCACATGTGGGTCACTTCAGGGTTGTGTTCAGTTCATACTCAAAACTGACAGAAGTCGCATTTAATGTATAATATGAAACAGCACACAAAAAATTTGGATTTCACCAAAAAATCTGAATTGTGCATGAAGACCTGCTGTCTGAATGTAGTGATGTGTTTCTGCAAGTTTTGGTGCCAGGAAGATGCAAAATTCCAGGAACATTTTATTGTGGTGAACTGTGTCTTAGAGTGACATACTTTAGAGGGTCTGTAGACCCATTGTTAATAGACTTGTCCTTGGAGCTCCACAAGGCATCATTCTTGGTCCTCTACTTGTTTCTTTGCAGATGATGCCTAACTATATAACGTAATCATTGTGAGGCTTTTATCCCCTTATATACTGCCTCTCAAAATATCTGTACCTCCACACTGCTTTAAAAGTCTACAAAGTGTTTAATAATAAATGACATGCAACAAATGCAGAGACTGAAGTGGATACAATATGATATCTGCAAAGGTTATCCGAAGAGAGTCTGACTGGAAATTGAACTCAAACTGGTAAAAACCCAAGTGAGAAAATGTGCATAAAACATATTTTAATTCTTTTCTCAAAAAAATACTCCTTAATCCAAATGGTTCTGTTACATGAATTAATATATCAGCAGCTTCTGCAGAGGAAGTAGTATCATGGTCTGTATTTTTGCTCCCTTTAGCAAATGGCGTCAAACAGGAAATACTTGCACATAGTGTAAACACACATACACAACAGACCAGTTTTCAGTTTCCTCTTTAGTGTTCCTCATTAAGGAAGTTATTCAGCTAAACTAAATGTATGCTGTGTCTATTTAAAGGATTAATTAACTTATTTGAGGGAACTTTATAAACCAGACTTAATACACATGTACAAAAGGTTGGTTACCAATTAATTAATTATAAGAGCACTAATTTAATGAGACCATCTAGTAAACACTGGTATTGTATCACCAAATAGTAGGCTGCCCTCATGAGTGTTGTCATTTATTTAAAGGGTTAAAGAGTTGGTTTTGGTTTTCAGGGTAAGTGCTTTTAAATGCCAGCACTTTGGAAAAAATAAATGTATCTGTAGGGGAATTTATCCAAATTCTGTCACGTCCTTGATCCTGTCCTGTGTCTAATACAGAGAGAGGGAGAGCTGGAGTTTGAGGGCAAAGCAGCATGGCAGATGGAAAGAGATAAAGACATGACATTTTCCACAGTGACAGACATCTGCTGACTACTAAGTATGTCTGACTCTCCTGTGGCCTTTGCCTGGTGGAAATTTACTGCTCAGGCTGTGTTGTTTTGCTGCTGTGGCTGTGATATTAGACATCCAGCCAATCACACAGTCTCATTCAACGAAGTCTCATTAACTTTAACTGGGGGGGTGGGGGGGTGGAGTCGAGTATCAGAATACAAATTTTCTACCATTTCATACAATACACAGGATGAGATGTTTAAGAAGTTGTTCATTGTGGTGTTGATGATTCCCTACACTGCAAAAAAGCCATGTACAAAAATAAGAAAATTAAAGTCATTATTGGGTTAAAATGTCTTACTTCAAGTAAAATTATCTGCTAGTGTTGTAAGAAAATTGCACTTATCAAGTTTTCCTAAAATAAGACAATATAATCTAAGGATTGTAAAAATGCTAAAAATTATTTTAAGCAGAATATACTTGTTTCAACTCTTTGTAGTAAGATTTTTTTTTAACTATGCTATATATATGTAAATGGTTGTATGAAGGCATAATGACTCAGTAGATATGTAAAGGCAAAATTGCATAAAACGAGTAAAAATTTGTTGAGGCTAAACAGTTACTGTCTCCTCCATGCTCACCCCCCAACAATGTAGCTTGTTTTGTCATAAATATTGCTTAAATTAGTTTATATATTTATTTATTTAATCAGTTTATTTAAGTCAGATATTCATTTTTTGCAGTGTACAGACCTGATGGTGAATATGGTACGATCTAAAAATCAGTGTTGCATCGAATGATAATAAATTACTCATGTACCACTTTTTGCATTTAACAAATTAACAAAGCTTAGGTGTATATATACAAAGGGCAGAGAGTTAAACATCTTTATTTTTGCTAATATAGAATGGACAGTAGATGACAACCTGGAAATTAATTTTTAAAAAATCCAATTCTAACCCCAGTTCAAACCTCAGTTAGTTTTTTTTTGTGTGGGGTTGTGACCTTTAATAGTGCTAGTAGGTTTCCATGACTTTGTGCTAAACTGCCTAGAAACTGAAAGAAACTTCATTTTTACTCTGTTTACTCTTTCATTGTGCTCCACAGAAAGCACCCAAGCTTATTAGTCTACCTAAAGGCTGAATACCCTCAGAATACTTGAAGGTGCCCAGTTCATCCTATTGTGTTCTCCAGCTCAGGCTTGTGATCAGATTGGACACTTATTTTAATTCCCTGTACTTAGTTCTCTCCATAAACGTCACAATCCTTATTTGTCCTAGTCTGGAATGACTTAGAAAAATGTTTTTTTTATTTATTTAATTTTGTACTTTCTCCAGAGGTTTCAGTCTCAGTTTACTTCAGATGGTTAACCCAAGCAGACAGAATGCTACCAACTGACTTAATGATGATACATTGTGGATTGTGTGTTATTTGTTGGTCTACAGGCCAGTTTGGCAGATATCCAGCCTCTATTAAGTGGTTCCATCAAAATCAATCTATTTAGCTCATGATCTAATAAACATCCTTATTTGGTTTTTGCATCCTTTTAGGTTTTTATTGCATTTGATGAATCAAACACTGAACTAATTTCAGACTTAATTAAACAAGCTTCTTTCTCTGTGTCCTGTTCCTGTAGAATGGCTCAAAAAGAAAAACTTCAGTGCCTGAAGGATTTCCACAAGGACACTCTGAAGCCATCTCCTGGTAAGAGCCCTGGCACCAGACCTGAAGATGAGGCAGAGGGCAAACACCCCCAGCGGGAGAAGTGGGCCAGCAAGCTGGACTTTGTCCTGTCTGTGGCTGGAGGCTTTGTTGGTTTAGGAAACGTCTGGCGTTTCCCGTACCTCTGCTACAAGAATGGTGGAGGTAAGGTTTTCAAAAACTGTTTGTGTTAAATGATAGCATTGTTCTGCATGGTTTACACCAGGGTGTCAAACATACTGGCCCATGGGACAAACTAGTGAAATGCAAAAATTGCACAGAAGATATTAACAATCAATTATATTAATCATTTTAGTTCATGTTCCACATTCTGACCAGTATGATATGAAGTGGGTCAGATCAGTGAAATACTATTATAATAACCTATAAATAATGACAACTTCAAATTTAGTCTTTATTTTACCGTAAAAAAGTAAAATTACATGAAAATGTTTACATTTACACACTATGCTTTCACAAAAAATGTGAATAACAAATATGACCATGTAATGTCTTAAGAGAAGTAAGTGCAATTTGAACAATATTTTGTCACTAAGTGTTAAGTTTGTTTGTAGATTTCCTGTGTTCTGTAAGTTGTAATGTACGTGTAAATGATAAACTGAGGCATAGTATTGTTAAAATTACACTTATTTTTCTTAAGAAATGCAGGTTCTTCATGGTTGTTCATGTAATTCACATTTGTTTTTAGGATAGTTTGTAGATGTGAACATTTTCCTTCCTTTATGTAATTTAAAAAATTGACATTATTTCTTTTATAGTATTATTGTACTGGTCTGGCCCATGTGGGATCAGCATGTGGCCCCTGAACATAAATGAGTTTGACACCCAAGGTTTACACTATTATACCGTTAATGATACTTCATTCTTTTTTTAATCTTCTCTGTTCTTCCCTTTCTTCTGCTTAGGTGCATTCCTCATCCCCTACTTCATTTTCCTGTTTGGCGGAGGTCTGCCAGTCTTCTTCCTGGAGGTCGCCCTGGGTCAATTCACCTCCGAGGGTGGCATCACCTGCTGGGAAAAGCTCTGCCCCATCTTTACTGGTGGGTAGCCTTCTGTAGCTACAGACCATTTGTGACTGGGTACTTGACAGCAAAAATATTCTAACACTAATGTTTTGGGTTGATTGATGATTACATAGTGCTGTTCACTAAATGACCCAGTACAAGGACATCAGGCCCCACATTCAAGTCTGATGAGTTCTGATCTAGAACCACAGAACATCCTTTTTCCTGAAGGCTTATTCCTCTATCTATGAAATGCTCTATATGTAAAGTGTCATGAAATAACTTTTGTTATGATTTGGCAATATCTAAATAAAATTTGATCTCAAGTGGGCCGGACCAGTAAAATAACAACATAATAACCTATAAATAATGACAACTTTTCCTCTTTGTTTTAGTGCAATAAAAACATGAAATTATGAAAATATTTCCATTTACAGAGTTTCACCAAAAAATGTGAATAAACTGAAAAAAACTGAAATTTTGTAAGAAAAATAAGTGCAATTTTAACAACATTATGCCTCAACTTATCATTTATACATGTGCATTACACCCAAATTTACACAAACGTGGTAACAGGCAGAATATTGTTGAAATTTTGCAGTCTGGAACTAAAATAAGAACAATTTCTACAATATAACATCACAGCTTATTTTTTTCACAACGTACAGATCACAGTGGATCTGCAAATGCACAAAACATTTAGTAACAGGCAGAATATTGGTACAATTGTACATAATTTTCTTAAGATATTTCAGCTTGTTCATATTTGTTCAGGTTATTTACATTTTATTGGTATAGGATAGTTTGTACATGTAAATATTTTCATAGTATAGTGTTATTTTTTCAAGAAGAAAATTTGTAGTTGTCAATTATTTATAGATTATGTTATTATTGTACTAGATCACATGGGTCTGTATGTGGAACCTGAACTAAAACAAATATGACACCTTTGATTCTTAATACCTTCAGTGTAATTTTTGCTCTTCGCAAATTCATTGGAACCTTTGACGGGCTGGTTTTGGCCTGCGGGCCACATGTTTGACACCCCTGGTTTACCCGTTGACTGTTGGATCTCCATCCAGGGTCTCATTGTTACATTAGTGGAGGCTAAACCGCTAATATGAGTCTTCGGCCTGTTAGTGTCGCTGTCAGTTGTTGTGGTGACATATTTGAAAGGTTATAATTTCCAGAAGACATTTTGGCGGTTGCTATCTTCTGGACTCCACAAGACGCTGGTGCAGACGTAAACCTCAACACTTCACTCTGTGATTTACTAGAGTGTAAATTTTTCCAGACCTCTGTTGTTCTTCTCACAGAGGAACTGCTGTGCAGCATTAGGCTGAGTCACACCAGACTCTCCTCCAATCAGGCAGCTGAGACTTTACCCTGCAGCTGTCACCAGGCAACCGGGGCTGTACCGGTACACCAACACACTGAGGCCTCTATTGTGCTTTAACCTTCCCTCACTCTCACCTCCTCGCATGTGAAAACCTCCTCTCTTCCACGAAGGTCTGTTAAAAAGTTACAAGATTCCTTCACCGATATCACTTCCTCTGTGAGGTGATTCAGAGGAAAAGGTTTACTTTCTATTCATTTTGTCACTCGGATCTCTTCCAGTTTGTTGTTCTCCATTCTTTTCCCTCTTTTTCCTTCTCATATGCTCTTATCCTTCTCATTTTTCTCACCTCTACTCATCACCTCCCCCTCTCCTCCTGCTCTCCACCCTCCAAATAAGGATAATGTATTCGCTCCTTTTTTTAATATTCATACAGAGGATTTGTCTCAAGCCCATCCATATGCTTCTCTCAGATTCCTTCCTATTTCTCATTTTGCTGGAGTGGTTTTATCGTCATAACCATCTGCAGCTCAACTGTCTGGATTTTTAATTATTTACACGTGCTACTATTCTCGCTTGAACGTTAGAACCATTCGATTTTCCTTTCGAGACACATTATCCTCCCGCTGTTTCTCACACACACTTGCACATACACGCAAACACACGCCCCAGACGGTGTACAGAGTGTCCCGAACCACACGTTGCTATGGTAACAGCACAGCAACACATCAGAGGCAGAAGGAAAGAGAGAGAGAGGGAGAAAGGAGGGCAAAGCAGTGAGATCTGAGGACTGATGGAGACGAGAATGGAGTGTTAGAGAAACGTAAGCAAAAGAGGGGAGACTGAAAGGAAAAGGAGGCGATATGGAAAATGTGGAGAAGAAGAAGACGACGAAGAAGAAGAAGAAGAGGGATGGATGCAGGAGAATGAGACAGGAAAGAGAACAATAGAAGAATGGAAATATAAAGCAGGAAATGGTTGGGAGATGGGAGATAAAAAGAAAGAGATAAAATGAAGGAGACTATTGTTTTATAGTCTCATTTCTAAATTGAAATTTCACTCAAATTCCACATCTTCAATTAAGGGAAGATAGCTCAGACTCATTCACAATTAATAACTGCCATTATTTGAAAGTACACCCCTTCCTTCTGCAGTTCTCTGAGGTTATGTCCAGACGACAGCGCTTGTGGTATTTTTCTTTTGCGGATTCTAAAAGTTTTGCGTCCATACACATATCATTTCAAGAAATATCTGCATCCAGGTGGAAACGGGAAAACTGGGTTAAAACGGTGTAATACGTATGCCACACCTATAAGTGGTGCTGTACACAGACACAGCTGCAGATATACTAAAATCACAGAAGAATGCAGTGAGCATGTGCATGAGGTTACATCCAGGGTTTTCTTCTTCCAGTCCCATGGTTGTATGGCGTCATTGTTTCCAAAAAGTGGTGTTTTGCTTATCCATACGGTAACACGAGGGCAGCGTTGGGAGATTTTTTTGTTCTGGGACCCGTTCTCCACAAATGCTGTTTCAAGATGTCAACAACACCGGTGTCATGTGGACGAAAGGCCAAAACGATATTAAACTTTTGCGGATTGACATAATTTCGTTAGTATCGATCATGGGTGTCAAACTCATCTTAGTAACACATTTGATCCCCTGTCTGTCTGAAAATGCATGTGATTAGACAAACTCAGGCCATTACAGCGTACATTTTCCACAGCCTGAAAACAAGGCAGATATACAGAAGTGTCCTGTCCTCTCAAATCACCAGCTAATCATGATGTTTAAAAAAACAAAATAAACAACAACTTCCAAGCGCTGCATCTATGAGCAGAATGGGTCTTCATTTGAAACAGTTAGTTTTAGCTTAAATTTGAAATCACAAAGCATAATTCAAAAAGGTTTTGGGGGAAAAATCCAGCCTTAAAATACATGAGATGTGTATTTGAATTATGCAGACACCTGGGGTTATTTCCATTCACTTCTATCTAGAGGTGCACAAATAAATTTATTAGTTGTTTATGTTTACATTACTCATATAATTTATAATTGATAATTGGTTAGAGAATTTTTTAAAATGTTTTTTTTTTTTTTTTTTTTTTTTTTTTGACAAAGCTCTGTATGGGTGTGGCCAAGTGGTACTAGATGGACAGCTGTACTACAGTTTTGTTTGCCCTTTTACATATATTTATGATAGAAAGATGAATGAGGCCTCATATTGCAGGGAATTAAGAGCACTTTTACATGTGTGATTGGAAAAAAAAAATTTAATTTAATTTTCTGTGGACGAAATGATACATTTGAGGACATTTTATTGATCTGAAAATAACTGGTTAATGGAAGTCATTTTCAGTTGCAGCTATGGCTCTACCTGAAGGTGTGGTGAATAAGGTCTTCCTTACTTATTTATGGGACTTTTTGATCCCTTTAGGACCTTGACCCCATAGTGCATCTTTTGTGGTGTTCCCAGCAGCGGCATGTGGCCATCCAGAGGAAAGACACAGCACTGGTCTATTTCTATTTGTCACATCACAACTGCTTCAGCCAGCATTCTGCCAACAATTTTCCACTACAAAAATAATTCTTTATGTACACAGGCCCTTATTTGATGGTGGAAAATGAAGATGGACAGGAAATGTGTAGTTCAATGTGGTCACCCAAAGAAGCTTAGGTTTTAATATTATTCCTCCCATTTGCAGGTTACACTGGTTTACAAGTAAAATGCTTCCAGAAGTAGTGACATTTTACCATCTGTGAGTCACTGACAAAGAAAAATCAAGTCAAAAATGCTGGTTGGCTGAAGTTTCCAAGATACAGTCTTGGGTCAAAATGTGATGTTTGAAAATTAATGAGAGAATGGATTTTACTCCAAAGGAATGTTTGTCTCCGAGCTACCAGATCTACTTCAAAACACTGTCTGCACATTACAATACGTTCACTTTACAGGTTCTATCTAGTGGAATATTTATAAATCTATTGTAAAAATGTACATAAACCAACATGTATGGGTAATAACACTTTATCATTTACCTTGAAAACCTCAGCAAACCAGCACTTTTGTCAGTTGTTTTCCAATTAATCTTATTAAAATACATTACATTTAGCACATTTAATCTGTGAGGCAGATGATTTCTAAAAAAAAAATTATAGACCAGTGTTATCAGGGGTCCCATTTGTAAATATCAAACATGCTTCTCCAAGATGGTGACATATAGCAGCTGGACTAAACTTATTAGATTATTTCAACAAAACACACCATGGAAATTAAGCTTGTTTGGATTGTTTTCATCTGACTGATCAACCACAACCTGCTCCTGCCAGCAGATTCAGACATTGTCATGGTAGAACTGAAGGTCCAATCAGTTCTCGTTGTAAGAGATTAGTTTTGGAGATTATTTAAACACCTTCTGATTTGTTAAAAAGATCAACAGACAAAGAAATCTGAAAATAACTAACTGCTTCCTATTGTTTTGTGAAGGACATTAGGACCAAAAACCTTTATTTAGTGCAAACAAGATTAGTATCTCATGCAAACACACGAGTCCAGATCTTCCAGGCTCTGTGAGACTTGGATGTCAGCTCTTACCACTATCTATTAACTATTACTGTGTGTTACACCAAGACACACACACACACCCTCACACACACACACACACGCACGCACACACACTTATGACCAATGTTGACTTACTAAAAAATATTTGAAAGCTGTATTTTTTTACTGTAAATATGGATATAGAGAGAAAACAGATGAATATAGTAGGTGTGTGTGTGTGTGTGTGTGTGTGTGTGTGTGTGTGTGTGTGTGTGAGGGTGTGTGTGTGTGTGTGTGTGTGTGTGTGTTAAAAAGGCTGTGTTTTGGATGTAAACAGTGGCTGAGGTCAGCTGAGGTCAGCAGAGCAGCAGCAGAAGTGACATCATGGAGGAGGATGCATGTGTTTGTTTGAACATCACTGTTCCATGTGATCTGAGCTACTGACTGTGTGTGGTTTACGTGTGTGTGTTCAGAGATGTAAGCGTTCGGCAGATGCTAATCAGTCAAGTGATTCAAAGTATGTGATTATGAAAGAACTGTCATTGGTACATGAACACACATGAAGACCATACAGCCAACGAGACCACATTCATGTGGATGAAACCAACGTGGACGCACACAGATGGCAGTGACGTTGAATTAATTTGGATGAGTGGCCTTGTGTACTGACTGATACACACACACAAAAGTCACAGTCATTACTTAACCCCTAACCTAAAACCTAATCCACGTTCAAGTCTTTACGTAACCCCCCGACTGCTATACTGTCTGCTGTCATTTCAGGGGATTTTGTTCTCCTTACGCTCAATGTGTAGTTGAAATAAATACACACACACACACAAACACACACACACATAAAAGCTCAAAGCCTTGATTCTGTACTAACCATGGCTCAACGCCAGACTGAGCTGAATGATGCGTCAGCTGACCCTATATTTGAGATAAACAGAACTCTTCAGCTCGATACGGAGCTCACCGTAGACCCCCGGAAAGCTAACAATATAGATAAGTCATAATGATAAGCAGTGAATGCAGTCTTCAGATCCTTTACTTTAGTGTAGCACACTGTGAAAATACTCCACAATGGTCTGAGTTCAAAATAAGTCAAAGCATGTAAGCATTATCAGCATTTTAAAGCAAATCCCAGAGGTTTTCTCGGAATTCTTGGTTTTCAACCTATAAAGAACACTACAGCCTTTATTTTTTTTCACAGACCTTCAAAACCAACACATTTTGGGGTTTTCAGTGAGCAGGAAGGGGATGAAAAGCTGAAAATCAGAACAGTCTAAAGGTGTCAGAAGAGTGGAATAAAGTCGCTAAAGTCGAGGGAGCTCTGGTTGATGCAGTTCTTCAGTTCATCTATGGACTCATCTTCATTCTCTCTGTGTGTCTCATCAGGTATTGGTTATGCCTCCATCGTGATCGTGTCCCTGCTGAATATCTACTATATCGTCATCCTGGCCTGGGGTCTCTACTACCTGTTCCAGGTATGTTTCAAGATTAAAGAAAACCAAACACTCAATCTATCAGTTCTTTTCAGTTTTTGAGTTTCTCTTAAATCTTAGATCTGGCTTAAAATAATTGATTAGGGATGCACAATGTATCAGATGCATATCCATATTGGATGATATTTGCGGATATTGTGCAATATCAGTATGATTAGATGTATTTTCATCAGTCGCAGTCACATATTTGTCTGTTGTGTTAAAAAGGTTTTTTTTTTCATACATTTCAGTGTCTGGCATTGGCTAAATCCCACTGAAAATGTCATTTCAAATATCAGTATCCGTATAGGCAGAGAATTTTGCAATCGGTGCATTCCTGTAATTAATAAATGTGGAACTGAGCATCAGACTAACCCTATGAATATCTAGGTGGAAAGGATTTTTGCATTTTTAGCAACTGTTTTCCCTTCAAGTGAGTTAATGACACTTTAGAAAACTAATAACTGAACCGTTATCATCACCAGTCAATCACTAATCTCTGGAACCAATCTGAAATAAAGCAGGGGAATTATTGCACTGCACTAGCATGTATGGTGCAAGGTAGTGTGGTGTGTCCTTTTAGTAGTAATTACATTAAGTAGTTAAATATGTTAACTCTGGGTCATCTTCTTCTGTTTATCCTCTACGTAACCCTTATGCCCTCCTCACATTTACTATACTCTGGTTACCGTTGAGGCAAAAATGTACACACACATGAAAACTACTATAAAATAATCATAAGTCAACATTTTTTCTTGAAAAAAAGAAAAAATATTTGTAGGCCAATGCATGCAATTCTTAAATTTCATGCATCAGCCTGGCAGTGAGATAAAAAAAAAAAGTGGTTATAATGGAAGTCAATGGGGCATTTTTTCCACGAGGGTAACCAGAGGGAGAATCTGACACTGCAGAAAAAATACTCAAACCAGTTTTGTTGCTAATCTTTGATACATCCAAGGCTCTAATAACCACCAATGTTTATATAGAAAATATTCAATTGGTTTTTTTTTTTTGGTAATAAATCACTCAGAATTCAAATAACCTGGAATTTAAAGGGTTAAAATCCTGAAAATTGTTGAATGTTTGGTAGTTTTGAACAGGGCTGAAGTTGTTTAAGAGATCTGTGACATATTGCTGTATGATGATTTTATAGCAGGTTTTTTGTGTGCACATTTTTGCCATAAAGGTAACCAGAGGGTGCAAAATGCATCATGGGAAAATAAAACACATCTAAGAGTAAAACACACTGGATTTCAAAAATATAACTAAAAAGAACAGTTCTTGCCAAATTTCATGCCAAAAGCTGCAACACAGCTAAAATGATCACCAAAGAAAAAAAAGATGAAGAATGTTCAAAAATGCCTGAGGACCTGAGGGCTAATATAAGGAGGCTCACAGCACATTTAGTGTTTGGTTGAAACCTGTAGAAAAAAAACTAATTTGAATCCCACTGCTTGTGAAAGAAAATGCTAAAATTTGAGTAAAAAGACATTAGAGTCATATGGGAAGAAAGAAAAATATAAAACCACCTGCAAACTCCTGCCATCCCCCACTAGTGTTAGGTATTGACTGGAAGTGACCTGCTCTGCACTAACCACTGGGTCTGACATTGTTTCCATAGGGGTCTTTAAAGTATTCAGCCGAGGTTGTAGAACCTGCATAAAGCTTGTCACATAACTAAGGGTGAAGAAAAGCTCGGAGAGTTTTATTAGTGTCGTCTGGTTTCTGATATTATTGCTATTTGAAATGTCTGCACTGTAGCAACTCAAGGTTGTCTGGTCAAATGTTGTGATTTACAGCATTAGCTTTAGCTCTGCCTGGGTAGTAAAAAATCATTTGGGATGTTTTCCATCCACTCAGTAACACAGTGCACTTTTTTCCTTTAGAAAAAGGGCAGGTCATGGCACTAACACCACTGAATAATGTAATTTTAGAGATAGAAAATATGAAATAAATTGTACTCACATAATCTCCTGGCATAGATGGATGTATTGACAGAGATATTAATAATGAGATATAGAGATATTAATCAATGATTAATGAAATGATTATGTATTTACCTGTGTCTGTTAATGATAGCCAAATTATTTCTGCTTTAAAATACTGCACCAATACTGTACAGTGTATGGTCACAGCATTGTCCTCATTTACTCATCTTTCAAAGAAATTATAGATAAGATGGTATCAGGTCAAATGTTAGTGTCCCAAATATCCAGTGCAGTTTGAAGATCAATGTGTTATGGCCTCTTTTTCTCACATACTAGTCAAAACCAGTGTGTATTTACATACTGTATATGTAGGTGTGTATACTTGTGTCAGGGCAGATCATGTAACATTCAGATCAATAACTCTATTATAGCTCACTTAAACTGTTTGTTTAGGTAAAAAATTCTCTCAGAACACTCCATTCTGCCAGCGTGTAAATCAATGCCATTGTTATAAAAAGAAGGTAGAGTTAAAACGATGGCTATGGGTCATGTAAACCTGAGGCATAAGGACAGTGTTTAAAGAAGACTTGAAAATGGAAAAAGAGACAATGGAAGGGAAAAAAGTGTGTGTTAAAATTTGTTTTAAAATGCGCATATCTCAAGCAGTACGATGCCTGTTTTGCTGGTGAAATGGCTACGTAGCATAACAAGATGATGTCATAAAAGAATAGAATAATGAATGCTCTTGTTATCATGTGTCATGTAAACCAATGTGGCACCAAATCAATTTTACACAATAGCTGCTATCTGGCTGACACTCCCAGTTGACTAATGTTAGCTGATAGCAGCAAACTTAAATCTAGAGTGAGTCGTCTGCTCATATTAAGGTGGTGTAACAGTTTTTTCCTCCAGTGTACTGTCTTACAGTGTCCTGTTAAAGCTAAGGCAGTTGAAGTTCAGCTCTGGTTAAATCATAATCTCTATAAAAACACCAGATCCAATACTTACAAATCATATTTCCAACCCAATATTTGGTCAGACTTCCCTAACCTTGACACCAGCAGCCTTTAACCTGCCATTTGGATTGATACAATAACCAAGCTATGTTTGGGATATTTTTTGGACTGGGATGTCACAGTTAGGCTCTGCTTGGAGTTTAAGTTGCCACAGAACAGCTACACGCCCCTTCACCATGTGCAGATTTAGTATTATAGTAAATACTAGTGTGTTGACCTGTGGGGAACCACAGGCTCTAGATGTGGTAGTTTTTATGCTGGGGAGAGCTTACTTTTGGGAAAAGATGGTAGTCCACATTTTATAAAGTACTGACATAAAATTTTTTTAGTAAATCATTAAAATTTTAACGACAATTAATATATTAATACTGATATCTAGAGACTGAAGTTAGTAAATGTGTTGTTTCTGTTTTTAACTTCATATCCTGTCATGCAGCATGGTACTGCGCTTCCCACCAACCGTCATGGGCATAGGAACGTAATTGTAAGGCTATTGTATTACAAAATGGCTAATATCTCCCTAAATATTGGTCCTATCAACTTGCTGTTTTTGCTAGTCTCCTCCTTGACCAAAAATACATAAGTATGCCAAACTGAAGCAGTCAGCTCTTTCGGGATTTTGTGTGATGCCCGAGACACACAAACAAACAAACACAAACAGAGTCCACTTCCCTTTTAAAACAGCACTGGTCACGCCCATTGTCTCTTGACATGCAAGGCTGCTTCCTGTCCCTCCACCTGGCAGGTGCTTAACAACATGAATTAAATCAGTCCCTCCTGGCTTTAAAAAAGGGAATTTTAAAGAAAAAAGATATTTAATGTTGAGATGGGACTATTCCTCAACTGTAGGTACCAAATTGGCCAGTCAAAAATGTCTCAATTTCTTAGAACCGTACAAATACACAGACAGACAGACAGACGCTTTGATACCTTCCAGTATTCTGGTGAAGATAGTTTTGTATTCGTGTTAATGCCTCTTGCTAAAAATCTGAGCTGCCTGTCATCTTTTGTGCAGGATCCTTAGTGTCTTTGAAAACTGGTAGAGAACACACAAAGCCCTTTGATGGTACCACATTAATCCAAACAGGTGCCTTTTGAGCTTGGACAGACCACAATAAAGGAGGTCTAATACACTATAAGATCTAAAAGGATGGATGGTCTTCAAAGAAGACTAAACAGCTGGTGCACTCAGTACTTTTGGATTGAAGCGTATTCTTTTCAGGTCCAGAGCTTTGAGTGTTGCCTGATCGTAACATTAGTCCATGGTGATTTTTTTTTTTTTCTGAACAGTGGTTGGTGTGATAAACTGGTGATGTGTGATACCTCCAACTGTTGTTCTTTTTTTTTTTTTTTTTTTTTTTTTTTAGTGTTTTCAGCCAGAGCTACCCTGGGCCAAGTGTAATCAGCTGTGGAACACCGGTCACTGCATTGAGGACACCTACCGCAAGAACAAAACTCTTTGGGTGGCTGCCAACGCCTCCAACTTCACCTCCCCCGTCACCGAGTTCTGGGAGTGAGTTACATAAGAACACACACAGAAGCTCACTTTCATAACCACACTAAACTTTCAAATAATTCATCATGTGAGCTATATGGTTAAAGGGAAGTTAAATACTCTACAGTGTAAACCTTTTGTCAACGCTGAACCTGCATGAATAGAAAAATAGGCAAAGACATCAGGACTTTGAACTTCAGTCAGGGTCATATCTAAGCCAAAGGAGGATTTTACTCATTACCTAAATACCAGTAATTTCTCAAGTACTAACCTGCGACTTTAACAAAGGAACATTATGCTTAACAGCTTCTTACACTATTTTCCACACATATAAAAATCAATAATTTGATCGATACGTGAGGAAGTGGGACTGAGCACCAAAAACAAGCAGACAAATTTCAAGGCCTGTATCCTGTGTGTTTCAGACATAATGTACTTGGTATCACCAGTGGAATCGAAGAGATCGGTCCGATTAAATGGGACCTGGCTCTGTGTTTGCTGCTTGTTTGGGTCATCTGCTTCTTCTGCATCTGGAAAGGAGTCAAGTCCACTGGCAAGGTACCTTCACATTCTCTTTTTCCTTTTTGATCAGTTTTATGTTGTATTCTCTGTGATGCAGAGGTTATCAGAGATGTATCATCAGTGCTGGAAGCCATGACAAGATGATGCTCATGTGATTCTAGAGAACAATAGAGTTCTATGTTCAAACTGAGCTCCAGGATAAAGCCTGTGTGAATTCAAAAGACACAAACAGAACAGAGACAGATAATATTTTACATTAATGGCCACTCTGCATCTCTACAGTATTCACTTACTGTCTTGTTTTTGTGGGGTCTGCTTTGCTGTACAGTATCATAGGTGATGTAGCTTTAGATTAATGTGTAAGGGGAACATTTCAGACCATGTTCAATAGCTGCAACAACAACAATAACAACAACATATTGCCTTGGGACCACAGCTCAATCAATCCCAGACAGCTCTTTTTATAGCCTCAACTCTCTTTATTGATTGGTTTGGCTTGATTTATGCTTTCTGGTTTCTCCAAGTAATAAACACAATCCTGCAAGGCCAAATGTGGTCACTGCTTTCCAAACAACAGATACTGATGCACTGCAATTGATTTAAAGGACAGCCCGAGGTCATTTCCTGTTGTACGCCAAAAATAACATTCCATGGTTTGCACATTTATCACTTATAATTGGGTGCTTCTATGAAACTGGGTTCATTTTGGTACCTGGCACTTTGCCAGCTTTTTAGACCCAATAATAAAAGAGAAATGGAGACATATTTCCCCCAGGATGTACATAAAGATGATCTTAGATAAATGCAAAAAAAATTATACTCTTGCTCTGAGCCATCCCAAAATTAATGAATTTTTAATGAAAGACTGGGGCCAAAAATAGGACCGAAATTTGGACAGGAAAAGCTACCTAGGTGACAATGCATTATCATGAAAACATGGCTGTAAATGGTCTTATATAGTGCTATAAATAAAGACACTGTGTTAAAGCTGACAATCCTAGTGGCTTTTCTAATCCAGACGTGGATTTTTCATGAATCAGCAGTCTCATTCTAGGTTTTGTGTGTAACCCATTGTGTCCACTGGTGTTACATCTGGAACCTGCCCATTTAAACTCATATAAATCGTGAGTGATTTTGCAACAGCGGTCATTTTTGTGAAACACTCTGCCTTGCATAATTAATTCGATTTCCAAAATTTACCAATAAAAATAATATAAAAATGTGTTTTATCTGAAAAATCATTTCTCTTTTATCTCAGTTAATATTTATTTTTCAAAATAGACATAAAGTGCTTCCAAACTTGCTCCATAACATTAGTCTACATCTGGTTTGAATTTTTAGCCCCTCTGCCCTGTTTTTAGGGACCAGTTTCATAGAAGCACCCAACTGCCAGTGACGGCTTATAGAATACTAAATACATAGCCAAACAAAAATATATTGTAATAATATGAGTTATTACAAAGAGAGACTGTTTGAACCATGAGCTTCAAAAGGATTTAAACTTCTGCTGTATAAAATACAAACCTAGGGTTTACAGTTTTTTGTGTAATCTCTGACCTTGTTTTTTGGATATCTATCTTAGGTGGTCTACATCACAGCCACGTTCCCATTTGTCATGCTCATTGTACTGTTGATTCGCGGTGTAACACTGCCGGGTGCTGCCGAAGGCATCAAGTTCTACCTTTACCCTGACCTGGCTCGCCTGAAGGACCCAGAGGTAGGTACTGCCTCTGAAGAAGCATACGCATCACCGGGATCCTCCTAGGGTTTTATGCTGATCTAAAACAAGCCAACTAAACTTTCTGTAAAAGAAACAAGACCAGATGCCAAATAGTTTGATGAGACTGAATGTAGTCCTTGGATTCCATTGGTTGGGATGAAGTCTCTTGAGTTTCAAGTAGCGGGTGTGAACTAGACCGGGTGCGGCTGAATTGCTGTTCTTTTATCAGTAAAGTTGTCGGGAGTTGAATCCCAATTCACCTCCTACCCCTCCATTTTGCGTGTTCACGTGAAGGGGTAGGGGTGTCCCGATTCTTGATGAGTCAAGGGCAAGGGCCAAGGGGTAGTGGTAAGTGGGGGGATGTAGGGGTGAATTGGGATTGGGCCTGAATCTTAGTATGTCATCCCTTCACAGTGGGTGTACTTCCACCAGAGACATCACAGTCTAAAAAGGAGGAAAAGTACTGCATTGTACTGTGACTTGTCTATTGTTAGCAGATCAAGACAAGCAAACTCACAAACCACGTAGAGCAAATCATTTTCTGACTAAAGACAAAAGACTCCAATCTTTAGGTGTAACATCTGAATGGATTTTTTCAGGAGAAGTGGCTCAGTTTCTCATATAAAAAAACATTTTGTGAAAACTGTTGGTTCCATAACAATCAGATGACCTCTAACATCTTATCCATATACTAAATTTAGCAAAGACTAAAACCAGAAAACTGTGATGCCACCTGATATGATCTAACTTGAACTAAATGATCATTTGGGACACAAATGACAGTTTGAGGTGTTGCGACAGTCGCAGCCTATTTATAGGAGCTCAACAGTCTGTCATGTAGCTGAACTGTGGAGCAAACACGGATAGATTTTTTTTTGTATCTCTTTTCTTCTTTATGTCTTCAAAACCACAGGTATAAATAACCAAACAGCCAAGAAGTCCAGTTTTCTGTTCAACAAGACTGTCATAAATATGTGATGATTGGCTCACAGTGATACACATGAAGCTTAAGGTCATTAGCAGCAGATTACCTATTATGTTGTCATCAACAGTTAAACTAGCCATAATGGAATCTTTTGTCTTTAGTCCCATGTACGTTTGGTAGAACACATGGTCAGTGTTCAAAGCAGAACACCATGGAGTCAGCCATGTTTCCACAGTAGTTCCAAATGGACTTCCTCTTTTCTTTTTCTCCATTTTATAGTAGTAGCGGCATTATCAGTGGCATTAACAGTCAAACTAACTTCTGAGTAACTAAAAAGCCCAGAATGGTTTTTGCCACCATAGGTGAGGATGAGGGTGTATTCCTTTGGCTGAAATCCACAACTGCATTTTTAGTTTCATCTGTTTACTACAGCCAGTTGAAAATATGTCAGACAAAAACTTAAAACCATTTAACTGTTGACCTAAACCATTTCAGAGTTAGACCAGTGGAATCCAGGGATAATGCAGCTCTTGACTTCTTTATTCAACATTCATATCGTTAGCCTCATAGCATAATTCCTTTGACATAGAAACATCAATATTAATAATCAATATGATATTTATCCCAATATAAAACTATATTATGACATTTGTCATTATTGTTTTGTATCCCAGACCCCTTTTAGAAAAGAAACACCTGAATTCAATTTGTCCACATACTTTTGTTCATATAATGGATGACTTCTGCAATTATGATATGAGGATAATGATATCAAACACAAAGTGTCTCCCCTCTAGTTTGTCTGTACATTACATCTGCCTCTGTACTTCCCATCATCAGCAGACCTCAGCCTTTCTGTCCCCGCTGTTTTCCCTTTTACCCAACAGGTGTGGATCGACGCCGGCACCCAGATCTTCTTCTCTTACGCCATCTGTTTGGGTGCCATGACGTCCTTGGGGAGCTACAACAAGTATAAATACAACTGCTACAGGTGAGGCGTCAGTTTTTGGGGAGCGGGTTAGCGGTAGGGGACAGAGAGGGATGACGGGATCCTTGTGTGTTCATTAACAAATCCTCCTCATGACATATGTGTGACATAGGGACTGTTTGCTGCTGGGAGCCCTCAACAGTGGTACCAGTTTTGTGTCTGGCTTCGCAATATTTTCCGTCCTGGGCTTCATGGCACAAGAGCAAGGGGTGGACATTGCTGATGTGGCAGAGTCAGGTACGAGGGTTCTGAAAAGGCGGCAGTGATGGTGGGCGCTGCTTCCTGGTTAATTAATTAAACTACAGTAAATTCAAAGAAAAACAGCAACAAAACCCTAAAGGAAATACGCTCAATATAATTGGAATTTGGAATTAAACGGATTTCCTGATCCTTTTACAAATGACGGCATCGAAATATGGAAGTTTCCGCAATCAAACACTCCTTGACAAACTACAGGAAAAAGTCCGATCATGTGTGATTCCTTTGCTACAATGTGAACAGCAGGCTGATGGATTTGACTGAGACAGGGGAGTGTTGTCGGGACGTCTGTTTTGTTGTTAGGAGTTAGATGTAAAACACAGAAAGAACTAATGTGCATCTTGTGCCAGTATGCCATCTTGAAAACCTTAGAGTTTTGCTTCTGATTTCCTTTTTGTCTCCATGTCCTGATGTTACTATTGCTGTGGTTACGCTGTATTTCAGTGACATACTGGGTTACGGGGTATTTCTTATACTGAATGCTTTGTGGCTAAAAAGAACCAGGAGGTTTTTTGTTTTTATTGGAGAAATGTGTGATATGTCTTTAAAAGGTATTAAAGAAGACCTTGCCTCACCTTTAGTGCATCAAAAACTTCCAAGATCTTTTCTATTCCGCTTATAGGGTTTATATTAGCACGTCATAAGTGTGCAGGTATTCTGTGAGGCTCTGCTTTTTTGTGTTTTGAAATGAAATTGTGCCTTTTTTTACTGCAATCCCTCAAAATGTGCAGTTACATTATGCTTGTTTTCAAATCCCAACGCAGATAAGATGATCGACTTCAATCCAAAGGTGTTAAAACGCCCACAGGGCATTTTTGTAGAGCTGGGCTGAAGGGGTTGTTTGGAATGTTGAATTGTCCATGTATTTTTGGATGTACTCGCATGCTTTTACATGCTTCAACTTTAATGGCTATCTTCAGATTAGATTTTGTAGCATTAGTATAACTACAGAAACCTTCAATGCTCTAGTTCACATCCTTGATGTCAAAGCAACGGCCACAGATAGATGGATACCTTTTTCTCATTGGGTTACAAAAAGTGAATAACAATCTGATGGTGCCCTCAACAACCATCAAAATTAAGACATTTTATAGAGATTTTGAATTTTGTGCATTTGCTGACAGGCCATCTATCAAAGATTTATGTTGGAAAGTTGAGTATTGCTCCACAAGTTAAAAAAAAAAAGAAAAAGGTAGACACGAATGAAGCCTGCTTTCCCAGAAAGCTATGAAGTTTAGTTATACATACAAATGTCAATAGTCGCTTTTCCATTGGACATATGTGCAAAACTTTACCGATATTTGCTAAATGTTGAAAAAATAGAAGTGTGTAATGTCGGCTTTTCCATTAACTCAAAAATGCGATGATTTGTTTATTTATTATCATGAAATGTCATGATAAGTCATTCCATAAACATGGCGACAAACATAAATATCTGTTGTTTTGAATCTAGAATGCTCGTTACCCCTCTGTCTCGTACTAAATTCAAAAATTATGCGGTTTCCTCGTGTCTACACGTTTGTTTTAAAACTCTTCTTCTTCGCTTGTTGTAACATCCATTTTTTTTGTTCACGTGACTCTAGTTGCGCAAAAAGATCTTTCCATTGCAGTTTTGCATGATATACCAATTTCGCTACACCCGAAAAAACACCTCTTGCAATTGCAAAAACAAGAATTTTGGCAAAATTGTCTTTTTTTTCTTTTAGCAAATTTTTATACACAAGTTCTATTCGCGCAATTTGAAATGATCAATTTGAGAGCCACTATTGACAGCCAGGAGCACTGTGGCCTTGTACTGGAATAGAGGAAGAAACAAAATACATTTAAAAGCCATGAAAGATAAGGAAGTTTGGATGGCAAGTAAGTCTGCTTTAACTGCTGCTTGATTTGGAAGAACATTTTTGATCTGCATGAAATATTACACCGGCTGCAGACACAGCATGATTTTCACTGTGCAATGTAAGCACACATGCTGAGGGTTCTGCTGACTCAAGTTTTAGAAGAAGGGGGGGGAGGGGGGGTGTACATCAAAACTTAATATGTGATGTGTGATACTTTTTTTTACAGTCCAGTATTGACAAATCTGCCTGTGTAATGAGGATCTTGTTACATTTTGTGCTAGTTTTTCCCTCCCAGGGAATGGGACTGGAGTCAACGCGGTGTTTGGTTGGATGCCTTGTCATAATTTGCAAAAAAAAGAAGATAAAACTTAAACAAAAAAACATTGACAGTTTTGTCATTAGCTGCTGTACTGTTTTGTGGTTACGGCTGCTTTCTTGTTTCTTTTAGCTCTGGTTTATGGTTCACTTTATATTTAGCATTAACATAAAATCAGAACAAATTATTTCATAGATATTGGTATCGTAGTTTGAAGGTGCCGCTGTTTTGCCATTGTCATTTTGCATTCCCCTAGAGAAGATGAAGGGGTCACAGATGCAAAATGACTCGAGTGAAATAGGTTCTGATGTACTTTTTTTACACTTTTTTTTTTATTTTTTATTTTTTTACTTTTTACTTTTTTAAAGTTTAGTTTAGTTTTTTAAAGAGTTTAGTTTTTTAAAGATGCACTTGGTGTACCTTTTTCATCTACCCTGCAAAGTGAAATAGGCAGATATTTAGCAGCTTAAATATTTAATATATTTCTCTCAATGTACTTGTTCTGCAATGTTCACAGTGGTCTTCTGTCTTTTTTTAACCTCCTCACAGCACTAGTTTCAATCAGCTACTGTATGTGCGCATTTATAATATGCTTCAGAATGTCTCATGACTTACTTCCACAGAGTCCTTAATGTTCAGAGTCAGCTTAGTTCCATATTATATTTGAAGTGTTTATCATTACAATATTCACATGCTTAGTAACTTATCATAATTAAAGTATTAAACTGTTCCACGTACACTTAACACATGGTCTTGATAACGTCTCTTTAGTAATATTTGATAAAACAGGTGAGTAAACATGTAGCAAACACACTTTTTTACTGACGGATCATAGTTTTGTGTAAAGACATTCCAAAAGCGCAGACACATTTCTACTAGTGTAAGCCAGGTTTGCTCTTGTCTCTGTATCTGGTCTGTTTCTCTGTCTTTCGGGGCCTTTCGTTCCCACTGGAGTGCAGATCAGATGAGCTTATCATATGATACTAATGTCTCCCCTCCCCCACACCTCTCTCTGTTTGCTCTCCCCCCTCCCCATAAACCCCGTCCTCTGCAGGTCCAGGCCTGGCGTTCATTGCCTACCCCAAAGCTATAACCATGATGCCTTTTCCTACACTCTGGGCGATCCTCTTCTTTATTATGCTGCTGCTGCTTGGCCTCGACAGTCAGGTGAGTGGGAATGTTCACACATGGTCAGCTGCATCTTAAGGAAGCGATAACAACACATTCGTAAACACTCACGGCTGTCACATTCTGCCACTTAACTGAAAGTCCAAGTCACAAGTCAGGGGTGTCAAACTCATTTTATTTCAGGGGCCACATACAGTCCAATATGATCTCAAATGGGCTGGATCAGTAAAATAATTATATAATATCATATAAATAATGACAACGCCAAATTTTTCTCTTGGTTTAGGGTGAAAAATGTAAAATTACATTACAAAAATGTGAATAACCTGAACAACCATGTACAACTTAATGTTTATTGAGAAAAATAGTTGCAATTTTAACAATATTATGTCTCAGCTTATTATTAACTAAACTTACAGATCGCAGTGGATCTATTATGTTGTTAAAGACATTTCATGTTTTTCATATTTGTTCAGATTATTCACATTTTATTGTGACAGGATAGCTTGTAAATGTAAATATTTTCATATAATTTAACTTTTTTCTCATTTTACAAAGAAGAAACTTTGGAGCTGTTATTATTTATAGGTTATTATGCTATTATTTAATAGTCTGATCATATTGGTCTGTATGTGGCCCCTGAACAAACACGATTTTGACACTATTGATAGTAACATTGTTAATACCTTCATTGTTGAATTTCATAAACTCATCCCAGTGGCCGGATTGGACCTTTTCACGGGCCACTTTTGGCCCACGGGCCGTATGTTTGGCCCCCCTGGTCTAAGTGGTAGGAGTGTGGCTGTGGACTGACAGCTGTACCGATGTTCCACATTTATTTCTGAGTTCAGTTTAAATTATTCAGCGACTGTGAAGATCGCATCGTTTTCAAGACAAACATGAAAAGTCATTTACCTGCAGAAGGAGTTTGTAGCCATTACCAGCTCTACCCTGTCAATAAAGATTTTATAACTAAACAGAAACACTTGTGTAGTCAATCAGTGTATTGAAGTGCAATACCATGGTTGGCCACTAGACACTGGCTTCAAAACATAATGACTCCCATAGACTTAAACAGATCTTCACTCTAGAAATATTTTCTTCATGGTTTGGTGACAGGGTTTTTAGAGAGTCTGTCTATTGAATAAAACATAGTGTTTTTTTCCTTCAGACAGCTTCACTGTTGTTGTGTGTAATAAGTTGCAGCAACAGGAATGTTACGCAAAGTTCTCCTGAAGGTAACTTTTGTACCATGTTAGCTAGTTTTTAGCATCAACTCACACATTATCTCTCATATTCTTCCACTATTGCACATATGTCTAAATATGGTTACTTCTGGCTCCAAAATGATGACAGCCAAAATACAAACTCCAGTAGTTTTAAGGAAGGTTATTGATGATACTAGATAAAGATGTTGTGGTTATACTGGTGAACAAGTGAGAGTCATGCTTTTGAAACGAATACTGTTAGATAAAAGTCAAAGTGTTGTATTTCTATAAAAAGAGCTGTAAGTTCATGTTTTCTTGTTATGCAAAAAAACAGTGTTTTTCTTTGTCGGCAAAATTATAATTATTTTAACATTTATAATGTTAATTAAAATATAATTATGATTAATTTTATTTATAGAGTGCCTTTCCAAGATGAGATTTACAATGTATTTTAGGAGGTCAAATCAACAGACAGGAAATGTGAAAATCATAAAGATAAGAGCAATTACAGCAGCAATAAAATGGCACATAAAATAAGCAATAACCATAAAATGCACTAATTAAACAGAAGTAAAAGTAAAGTCATAGAATGAGTGGTGTAGTATACAATACACTGACAGGAAGGTTGGATGTTTTTAGAAGACTGTTTTTTAGTATTTTTTAACCCTTGTTGTCTCATAGTCCTTCCTTTTTGAGTAATACCTCAGTAACATCAGCGTCACTGTCTTTGTGCAGTTTGTGGAGGTGGAAGGGCAGATCACATCACTGGTGGATCTGTATCCGTCCTTCCTAAGGAAGGGTTACCGCAGAGAGATCTTCATCGCTATCATCTGCTGCATCAGCTACCTGCTTGGTCTTACCATGGTTACCAAGGTAACAACAACAACACACTGAACATGATCGAAGTGGGATTGGAAACTAACTTGAACACAGTTAGGGTCAAACAATGCTAAGCTAAGGATAGGGTTAGTTTGGAGCAGAAGTCTGAGACCAAAATGCATATATGTGGCCTTATTTGAAATGTCGTCTAGATTGTCTTTTGAGATACAAGCCAAACGTATAAACATAATTTTAAACATGGCATGCATTCCAATCAAACAGGTGAATATTTAGAGGTTAAAGATTAAAACTGATAAAATTGTATACTTGGAAAAGTTGGAATATTTTCTAAATAAGTAAATATTTTAAAAACTTTGCTATGCAGTATGTTTGCTTGAAAAGGATGAGATAGTAGTGAATAAAAACATGGTTTTCTAATTCAGAACCACACATAAATCCATTGTGTTTGACCAAAAATCTGATCTGCAGACAGGATTAATACACAGACGTTAAAACCTCTTTATGGTCTGGACCTGTGGTTCAGTAAACCAGGAACAACAGCGTTCAGACTGTTAAAAGTGTCCCTGGGGAGACGTTGAAGTCTATTTATACTGTCAAGTCATGAGAACGTCCTTGGTCTGGTATTAATGGGAGACAAGACTTTGCTTTATTTTTCTCCTCCTCTATTTCTGTATCATGTCTGTTTCTCAACATTTACTCCCACCTCTTGTCTTTCTCCTCTTGCTCATCTTTTCCCTTCCTTAACCCAAAAAAAAACCCCCAGTACTACTGTTGTGGCAGTTCCCAAATGATTTTTTTCTCTACGTTTAACGTTTCTTAACTGATTTATCACCATGTATTCTAATATTATGCTCTGTATTTTGAATTTTAAGTATAAATTAGGTATTTTCCTATATTTAATGTACTGTCATCAGTGTTTCTCAAGGGGGGTGGTACTGGGACAAAGCCAGGGGGTGTTTGGAAGGAGAAAGCTGAGAGTGGGGGTGCTGAGGTCATTATATCAGAAACAGAAAAAACTGAAGAAAATGTGACTTTTAGTAAAATACGTCATTAACTGAACATAGACCCAGTGTGTCCATCCACTGTCATTGATCCACCTCCATGGGTTTTACTGGTGAATCAATATTGTAGAAGATGACGGTGTTTCCATGTTCACTACAGAGCCTCTGAACGTCCAAATGGGTCATATCTGATGACCACGAAAAGATGACAAACTGTACTTTACACCAGTTATTTACATGTATTGATAGGATTATTGGATCAACAGGTATTAAACAGTTTAGATCAGTAGAGGATTTTGGTCATCGGTGGAGTTTTGGGTCTTCATGGGTTAATGTAACTTCTCAGGTAGTTGTCTGTTGATGATGCACTGTTCATGTCCAAATTCCATAATCTTGTTCCCTGGTGGGAAACAAGGCCTTGTATGCACCATGTCTGACCCATGTCAGACCCACGTCCTACAGTTATTCTTGGGTTGACCTTAGTTTTCCAAGTAAAGATGCTAAAAAAATTCAGTTTTTATCTCATTGCCCATACTCATATACAAATCACATTTTACTCTGGGTTTTGTTCGAGCACCCTGGACTTTGTGTTGGAAGTAAAAGTGAAAAAATAGATGCTGTATAACTAAAAATATAAAGTGACTTTGAGCATCTTAGTCCTCAGGATATACTATTGTGACCTCCAGATAGACTAAGGTCTCTAGACTTTTCCAAATTACCTACGTTTATTCTTTCTCTGTGCTGCAGCATATAAATGAAACCTGTGATATTTGTCCTCCATGAATCTTTCAACAGAACCTTCTCACACTGAAAATTAAATCGATATGTGCAACTGAATGAATTCAGTATGTTGGCCCTCCTGAATCTTTTGTCCAAGTGATGATTGGAGGACATGAATGATGGTGCATCTTACTGAGAGGAGGCTGATGTGATTTATCAGTCAAAACATTCTGACCCTTTTCTAATCGTATCTCAGAAAGGTCTGAGTTTCAGACAGAGAAGATAAAGATTACATGGAGTTACAGCCAAATGCCAAAAATACTGTCTTTACTGTCCAAATTCCATCAACACCAGATGAATACAACCCAGGAAACGATGACATATAAATAATCTAGAGAGCGTCGGTATGAAGAATCAATTCAGACCTCTTTAATTAAGTGAAAATGCTGAAACATCTCATTACAAAGTCTGATTAACAGAGAGGATCGGTGACTTCTAACCCCGACTTGAGCTAAAATGCCAAAGCTGACACACTCTGTATTATATTCTGTACTCTGCTTCGTGCATTCATGTAGGTTACTCTGCTTTCACTTTGCTCAGACACTAAGTCTGTTTATATTCACACTAAGGCTACGTTCAGACTGCAGGCAAATGTGGCCCAAATCTGATTTTTTTTGCCCATATGTGACCTGTACCCAATCTGTTAAAGACAGTTTGAACAGCACAAATCTAATTTTTTCAAATCCAACCCAGGCCACTTTCATATGTGGTCCTAAATCCATTACATATCTGATATTTTGCAGTGTGACTTCAGTCTGAACGGCCAGGTCGCATTTATCTGACCTTTACATCATTGAAATGTGATGAACATCACAATTCTCCTCCGAGATGAGATGCCTCCATATTTACTTCTGTAAACACAGTGCGTGCCTGCATGGTCATTTATTACATCAGGATCGCTTTTGTGCATGTGGGTCACTTCAGGGTCACATTCAGTTTATACTCAAAAAGTGACAGAAGTTGCATTTAAAGTGTAATATGAATGAGCACAAAAAAATCTGAATTGTGCATTAAGACCTGCTGTCTGAATGTAGCATGATACTCTGATTATCATCTGATTTCTGGAGTTTTCAGATTATTCAAGTGGTCTTGTAAACAGAAAAATCTGATATGTTTTATGTGATAATGGCAATAATCTGATTATATTCTCTCTGATGTCTTCCTGCATTGGGTTATAGGTTAATCTGTTGGTTTTCTTTTACATCTGAACATGTGTAAACACAATTAAATCATAGAAAACAGAGGCAATGTAGTCAATCCCGAGTGGAAGACAGTAATAGGAAGTTTGATTCTACCATCACTGTGTTCATACGAACTCCGATAATGGACTGAAACATCGAACAGGGTTTACTGTTGTGGCATTTGTGAAGTGCATGTAAATGTATAATATCTGATCATTACAATTATCTGATTACCCCCAGTTATCGGATTTTTGTGCTCATGTAAACAGCCTCACTGTCGTTGCTTATGCCCTCTCACTTCAGTTCTGTTTCTGTCAAACTTATCTGATGTTTCACATGTTTAATTTGCTGTGTGGTACCAGGCCTGAATCTCAGAACACAAAACACTGGTATGTTTTCACTTGTGATTTATGGAACTGTCACAATTCTAGTTCTGTTTGGTTAAAAGGAGGAGCACAAATGTCTGAGAGCAGCTGTTCTCTGATGACAGTCATACTTCCATCCCCTCTTCCATCCTGTGTTCTCACACATCCCTCCCTTTTCACTGTCATTCTATTTCTATCCAACTCTCCCTCCTTCCCTCCCTCCCCTTCACTCTCATTGTTCCCATGGCAACATCTTTTTATGGTTGTGGTGGCCTGGTTCAACTTTAGGATTCCCATGATTGTTAAAACACTTCTCACACACACGTGAGCACACAGAGACATGTGCACACAAACAGTCTGGCACGAGGATACTTAAGAAGTCTTAAAGGGCATTGAGTTCATTCTGAAAAAAAAAAATGGCCTTAATTAGTGATTAATCTTCAAAACTCTTAGAAATGCTAAGACTTACAGGCAAGCAGCCAATCATTGGACTGGTGTGTTGTGTGGTTGCACCGTGTACATGGAAATTCTGTGAGTAGTGAGTTCTTTTTTTTTTTTTTTTTTCTTTAAGTGATAAAATTAGTCTTATGCTGCAAAATGTCTGTTCACTGAGCTGTCAGAACTGACAGCTAAACCTTGAAGTGGACAAGCGATCCACACTTTAACTTGAAAATGTTCATTTTCATATATTTTTAAACATGTCTGATAAATTGCTCCATTCTCAGACAAACTAAATGGAAAATTTAGACATTACATGAAACCGACACACTGTTAGACCTTACAAAAACAAAAAAAAGCAGGAAGATCAAGGGGCATAAAACTGCATTAGTTTAAAAAGGAATATAACCTGAAATACACTGTAAAGTTTTTTTTTTCCTTTTCACTGCAGCAAAAATCAATGATCAATAAATCTACTCAGCAGATCTTACTGTTTGAATAGGCATGGATATAAGATGTTTTTGTTTTTTGTTTTTTCTCAAATGTGGTGATTTGTGGTGATATCTCTCTGTGAACATTTGACAGTAGATTTATCCTCTATTTTCTTTTATGTTAAAGAAAGAACCATTAAATCTCTGTTGTAAACCTTGTCTGCAGAGTATTTGACAGTTCTGTTTCCTTCTGTGTCCTCTCTGCAGGGTGGCATGTATGTTTTCCAGCTGTTCGATTACTATGCAGCCAGCGGTGTGTGCCTTCTGTGGGTGGCATTCTTTGAATGTATAGCTGTTGCCTGGGTTTATGGTGAGTAGAACAACTAGACAGTGTGTTAGAGGATAAACACTTACATTGAACAAAAATTAGCTTTCTCTTCATACCAATAAAAAACTTTGGTGCATTTTCAGTTCAAAATGGTGCTGAAGTAGTTTGGCTTTTATTTTCAGAAAACTAATTTCCTTTTTGTGACAAATAAAGCTGATCTGTGTCTGTATCTGCATGGGTGGGATTATACTATGTATTCATTTTCATTTCCTGTCAAGTTCTTTGGTGTAACAGTAAACCGTAGAATGCATACTTTATGAGCTGACTGATGAACTTCCTGCTTTCAGTGTGCATACAAAGATAACAAAACAACAGTGTCCACAAGTACCAGTGTAATGCATACAGTGAATGTAATGCTGTGTCCATCTGTCTCTGTTAACAAGCATCTACTTTTAGAATAAATGGATAAGACATATAACAATATAACTGCAAAGTCCATTTAGAAACTGGAGGTCTATCCAATCAGAGCCATTTCCTTATTCATTCAGATCAATTGGAACCCATTCGATCATGTTTCCACTGCACAACTCTTGATTTCCTGATAATGCAGATGCAAACCTTCTGTATTTTCTACTCTATTTAGCATACAGTTCTTTATACCTTAAGTAGCTATGGAGTCATTTTGACAAAGGTTGTAATATAAGTCAATAAAAATATGGGTTGTTCTTGCAGGCGTTGATAATTTCTATGATGCGCTTGAGGACATGATTGGCTACAGACCAAATCCTTGGATGAAATGGAGCTGGACTGTTATCACTCCTTTATTGTGCATGGTAAGGACCTTCTATAGTAAGGACCTTATACGATAAGGACCTTACATTTCTGAGCATCATTTGGAAACTTTGCTTCTTTTACTTGAAAGTATTTGTATTAATATTTCCTTGTCAAAATTCAACAAATCTAATCCATCAAACTCTTGAATCATTGGGGTGTAATGTAATATGTTCTACTTGTTCTTCTCCACAGGGCTGCTTTATTTTCTCCTTGGTCAAATACAAGCCATTGACGTACAACAAGGTCTACGAGTATCCTGACTGGGCTATCGGAGTGGGTTGGACTCTGGCCTTGGCCTCCATGATCTGCATCCCCATGGTGGTCGTCATCAAGATCATTCGATCTGATGGGCCGCTCATTGAGGTGAGTGACGTTAAAGGTCATTCTGTCGATGGCGCTTTGGCTGCTTACCTATCAACATTTACGCTTTACAGAGGTTGAGTGTATCCAAGCAACTTGGTTTCACTCAATTACATTTGTAGCTGCACCTCCACTTTTCTTTTTCCATCCCCTTCAAAGATGAAGAGAACACTAGATCTTAAATATTCAGTCTTAAATATTATTGTTGAATACTGAATACTTCATTCTTTTGTATGGTTTTCATACCATGCTATGAATATCATCATTTTCATACGGCCGCCATTTTCCTCTGTCCCACTTATGTGTTAAAGTCATATAAACGCAGAAAAAACATTATCTTTGTATCACTTTCCAAGTGATCAGCAACTGAAAAGACAGTCTGAAGGGACATTGGACCATATTTCAACATCACCTTTTAGCTACTGTTAAGGCAACGGCTAATGATAGCATGTAGCCACTTGCTAGCTAACATTACCGAATGATATTGTTGAATGATATGATACAACACATTACATATATATTTCTGAAATATATCTACCTGTCTTGCTGTCATTTTCCTCCCAATGAAGTCATTGGAAAACACTTTGATGGTGCTGTCAATTAGGTTAAGAATGACATCCCTATAAAATGATAATGTTAGCTAGCTTATGTTAGCTGTAACAGTAGTTAATGCATTGTCAAATATGCTGTTTAACTTTAAAAAAACGATTGTTACTGCTGATAAATCTGGAGGAGGTAAAATAATACCAATTTGCAAAATTCTTAACGTTTATACAAGTTGAGCAGTACCATGTTGTTAAATAACAATATTTGAGTTTCCCACATTGACCATAGTATCAGTGGAAAACGGCCGCCATGTGAATATGGTGCATGAGATGGTTCAGATTACAGTTAAATCCTCATCCATCCTTCTTTCCTTCCTGCAGAGGATTAAGGCAGTGGCAGCCCCAGTCCGTGGTGGGGCCAGCTCCCGTCCTGCGGACCATCGCGGCCCCAAGGACCTCACCTACCCACTGGACCCCAACGGGAACAAGGGCCTGTCGCTGAAGGGCCCCACCCACACTATCGTGGAGACCATGATGTAAAGGAATGAAGTGGGGGCTCTCCATGAGATGCCCTTTCCTATCTCCTGTCCTCTGAAACGCTTCTAAAGCTAGCTAGCTTTCTGTCTATCTGTCTGTGTGTTTGTCTGGTGGACTGATAAGGGTTTTAAGGAAAAAAAGTTCCCGTTCAAATCTTTTAGGAATACTTTGGACGTAGTTAGCTGTTGGTGGTTTTCTGAAGAGGGTAGCAATCACATTTCAAATCTATTTCTGATTTACTCATGAGCTGTTTTTGTACTATTTTAGCGTCCATGTGACTATGCTTTTCCCACTTTTGTCTTGTTTGTAGACAGAGTGACAACCGAACACCAGCCTCCTGGTCATAAGCTGGTAAAAAGTGGGGTCTGTTTGTTTTTACCAGCTACTTTTAAAAATAACCAGCTGTTGTTCCAAAAAGGCGGAGAACGTTTTTATCGAGTCTTGGAATCAAACAGCTTTTTGTAGCCACAGTGTAATACAGAAAAAGTCTTCAACACTGATCATAGATCACTAAAAGCAGATACTTTTGGCTGTCTGTGGGAAATCTCCTTTCCTGTGATACTCCAAACAGGGTCCACTTCTATCTGAGGGCTTGTGCCATAGGGTTCCACCTCCTCTGTTCCACTGGGTTCAGCTGAGGTGTGCTGATAGACGGAAGCACACTTTTAGAGCTTTGTTAACTTTAAAGGCCCATTCGTGTTCACAGTAAAGACGTATACGGATGGAGTGTGTTGTCCATCCTCGGGGAGTTTACAGATAATATGCTGCAGTACCAATGGGAACCACTGGGGGGGGGCAGTGTTGAGATTTGAAGAGAATAATATCCAGAAATGGCGGAACTTTTCAAAGAGTGACTGCATGAGTTAGTGAAAAACTACTGGCATATTTATGATGCATTAGTAAAACCTCCTCTGTCATCGCCATGTTTGTTATTATTGACTTCCTCTAAAAAACTGTTCTTTGTGGTATCCGGACAGTATGTTAATTGACACTGTTTGAAACAAACGAACCTATTTATGTGCATAAAGTGAGCATGAATGGGCCTAAAATCGGACTCTTACCATATCAACCAGAGGGAAGTATTAAGAGGCATGTTCCCTTTCTTTCAAGAGAATTTTTGGCAAGTCTTTTAATGCTATTTGAGCTTCAAAAGGCAAGATTTTTCAACACAGTTGCCTGAATTACACATTTCTATAATCCATGGATAAGAACTATGTCAAGTGAATTTTTCCTATATGGATTGGCTACTTTTCTTTTGCCTTTCCTCAAACTTCCACAAAGTTCAAATCCTGATTCATATCTAGAAATGTAAAAATGAAATGTTTTGGTTTGGATTATCCATGGTTTAAGGAAGGTAACTATCTATTTTGGCAAATGGGTTACTAGTTTTATGGTAAAATCTAACAAAATGACAGACACCCTGCTCTCAGATATTATATGGCTACATATCCACTGTAGACTTTTGTAGAAGAGTGGAGGAAACAGTAGTATTTCCTCCTGCTTTTCAGAGGTAAAGCCAAAATATTGCAGTGAAAGGAGATGCATCTTGACTCTGCAGTAGAAAGATGACAACTAAAATTCAGCAGACGCATGCCTTGAGTTATAAGCCCATGTCTGACTGACTGATGGACATAAGGGAGAGGGGGTTTTAAAACGTTAACTGCAAAGGATTGAAATTGTTTGGCCTTACCTTTGGGGAGCTGCTGTGTTGTCCAGTCTACAGTATCCACCTGCAACAAGCTGCAAACCATGACTCAAAACAAATGCATGCTCTGTCCAAAGAAAACTGCAGCCACCAAAAGTAAATGCTAATCTTCTTGCCCATTCTTTTTGATTAAACATGCAACTCTTTTGGGACCACTAATGTAAAAAAAAAAAAAAAAAAAAAAAAAAAAAGAAAAAACTTTTTCTGTGGCTAAAAAAAACAAACAAACAAACAAAAAAACATAATGTGACAAATCTGTGAAAGCCGATGGCCCTTATTAAACCAGAATCCTGGTTCTTGATGCACCTTAGCACAAATATCCCTCCCTCCATCTCCCATAGCCACAAATTATGGCTCAAAGGCAAAACTAACACTGAGACTGTGTTATGCTGCACAAAGAAAGCAGTATCTGAAAGGATTTGAAGTGTGGAGGTTGAACCCTTGAGTGTGTCGTCTGTGGCGTACTGTACAGTAGTAGCTAATCTGTCTGTATCTATCTCTATCTATCTTTCTCTGTCCTAGACCAGTTTACAGTACATTAGTGACTGCACTAGGCACTCTTGGCTTACAATTTTGGATTGGATTTGTTTGATTTCTACAGAGGAAGTTACATTATTATTGCTAGTTTTTCCTCTGTCGATGTTTAGATTGTTTTTTTATTATTATTATATTATTATTAAGACTATGATGTTATTGGTATTCACTATTAATGATAATTGCTGTAGTTTTACATAGAAGAAGGAACACTTCTTTCATCTGGTGAAAATACTAAGCTGTTATACAAATCATACATTTACAGTGGCAGCCATTGTAGTTTAGTCCTCGTCATGAATCCTGTCAAGCGTTGGTCCAGCTTTAGCATTAAACAGGAAAATGAAACAAGCAACACACATTTATTCCCCAATAGTCACTCTTTGGAGAGGTGAGGTGTGAGGAGTTGAAGTAATACCAAATCCACAATGGCTCCGCCTGTAAGTTTGTAGGTATTTGGTGGTTTTCCAGCTTTTTATCTTCTGCAACAGGGCACAGTATTCAGTTTGGATAAGATTAAGTCTGTAGCCGTTTATTAACCCGTATGTCTAACAACAGCTGGAAAAAAGTGTATCATCTCCCATTAAGCGTGATTAATTATTTTCCAAAAATGTCAAAAACCACCTCAACTACCATTGCAATTTTTTCTTTTTTTTTTTCAACTTTTTCAAAAACCTTTTCTAATGTAACTCTTTAAAATGTTCAGGAAAAAACAATATTTGTTGGGAGCTTTCAAAAATAACATCGCACAAAAAAAATGTAATTAAGAGAGAGAGACTGACATTACACAGTCTGGTTAATTACAGTGATTTACAATCCAAATTCTTTGCAACATGGTGTTGATTACAATTATTTGTCAGAGCAACATTAACAAAAAAGTCATGTTCAGCTTTTGAATTACTCTGAAAATCCTTATAATGCCCCAATATATCACATACCTCTGAGAATAATCAAACTTTTAAAAGCTGAAATTTCTGGTAATACAAAACTTTTGATAATACCTGTGAAAGTCAAATGGAGTGCTACAAGGAAAACGCATACATTGATATTGTGTTGTAAACCCCAAAATTTGCACATACACTTTTAGCCTTTGATTCGGTCCATCCAAAACCAGTTTAGTTCCCCTCACATGAGAACGACACTTACATAACCACAAGGCTGCATTTTAACCAGTTGCCATTTCTCTCAGTTGTATACTCGGGAAATGCACTTTATAAAATGTTTGTATCGTGTTGTCAAGATACAAACCTGGAGTTCATTGAAACGTATCTACATCCAAACTAGTCGCTTTTCCAAAACCAGTTTAGTTCCCCTCACATGAGAACGACACTTACATAACCACAAGGCTGCATTTTAACCAGTTGCCATTTCTCTCAGTTGTATACTCGGGAAATGCACTTTATAAAATGTTTGTATCGTGTTGTCAAGATACAAACCTGGAGTTCATTGAAACGTATCTACATCCAAACTAGTCGCTTTTCCATTGGACATATGCACAAAACTTTACCGATATTTACTAAATGCCAAAAAAACAGAAGTGCGTAATGTCGGCTTTTCCATTAAATTACAAATGTGATGATTTGTTTATTTATTATCGTGAGATGTCTTGAGAAGTCATTCCATAAACATGGCGACAAACATAAATATCACATTGATTTGTATATTTATAGTACTCTATCCCGAACTAAATTTAAAAAATGATTCAGTTTCATTGTGTGTCCACACACACCGCACCATGTTTGTTCTAAAACTCTTTTTCTTCGCTTGTTGTAGCATCCATCAACATCTTTTTTTTTGTTCACATGACTCTAGTTGCGTAAAAAGGTCTTTCCATAGCAGTTTTGCGCGATACACCAGTTTTGCTACACCAGAAAAACCACCTCTTGCAAATGCAAAAACTTTTTTATCGAAAAAGGAGTTTTGGCAAAATTGTTGTTTTTCCGTTAGGCAAATTTTTATGCGCAAGTTATATACATGTAATTTGAGGGTCAATGGAAAAGCGACTACTGTGTTCATTATGGGTGCTGAGAAGATGTGTCCTCAATCTTCAACTCTGATTTTTAACAAACGCACAAGCACAGAAACACATGTTGGCTAAGACTAAAGGGAGGACCATCGGAGAGGTAGAGGAGTTGCAACCAGTAACATTCATTTTAATATGTCTGTGCAACAAGCGATTTGTCATGTGTGTGTGTGTCACCAGCGACCGTCCACTCAGGACCTTCTCTCTAGTGCTTTTATCTACTGTACGGCTGCATCCACTTGTACTTGTGTGCAACAAGGAGCTGAAATCACAAAACTGAATGGAATGTCTGGCATAGGCTACGTTCAGACAGCAGGTCTTAATACACAATTCAGATTTTTTGGTGAAATCTGATTTTTTGTGTGTGTGTGCTCGTTCATATTACACATTAAATGTGACTTCTATCAGTTTTGAGTATGAACTGAATGCGACCCTAAAGTGACCTGCATGCGCAAAAGAGGTGACATAATACGTGACCACACAGGCACGCACTGTGTTTACAGAAGTAACACTCCTGGGACACAGAATTGGGACATTTGTCGTATTTCAATCATGTAAAGGTTGGATAAATGCGACCTGGCCGTTCAGACTGAAGTTGCATTGCAAAATATCAGATACATATTGGATTTAGGACCAGATATGAAAGTGGCCTGGGCCAGATTCGAAAAAATTGTATTTGTGCTGTTCAAACTGTCTTTAATAGATCAGATACAGGTCTCAAATGGGCAAAAAATCGGATTTGAGCCACATTTGCCTGCAGTCTGAACGTAGCCTTAGATCAGCTGTTTGTCACACAGGATGCAAAATATACACCTTATACTGCCTGTTTTATCCTCAATCAGAAGCAAAAGTACAGAGTGAGTTTTTATTGCACCTTATTTGTATAATTGGGATTTCATATCAGCCGACGAGGCCAGACAAACACTGCCATCTTTTTATTCAGGGTCCTACTGGCCTCTGTATTTGAAAAGGAAAAAAAATGTTAAAAAAAAAAAAATATTGTGATATTGTGATGACAATTTTTTTTGCTTGAAGTGCTTCTATTCTCCCTAAAAGCAGACATATTAAAATAAAGACAGCAACAGTCCAGTCATAACAGTCAAATATTCATTTAGCAGCTCACCAAACATCCTTAGACCAACATTTCATGTTTCATATGCGCTTTGATGTTGTTTTTATTACCTCTTGTGGTCATGTCTTTTTTCAACTAGAATAAAGTAGTTCATATCATTTAAAGGGATTTGTGTAACCGAATCCTTAGCAACACATCTGTTTCCATACAGAACCAAACTGATCCTAAAATATGTAGTGTTTGTACAGTTAAGATCCCATTGCAGATTCCCCATTTTAATACAAAGCTTCATTTATTCTTAAACTTTTGTACAGACCTGGCTCTCGTTTCTCCCCAAGGATCTTTGCACTGAGATAATAAAAACATCACGCTGAGAAAAGACTGAATTTTACTGCTCAGAGGAAAGTTTCTGTCCCTGTAAGAAACTCAGCACCAGGAAAATAAAACAAAATACCATAACTCATATCACGGTTGTGTCAAAGCTAATATTGTCCCAACAGTATTCTGTATTTCCAGTTTTAAGAACATTTTAAAAACACAAAATCTGTCCATACTGTCACAACTAAATGAAATCATACTGCTAAGATCTTTTAGTGAGAAATGTGGTTCAGACATGATAACTAATGCAGTCGTTTACTAGTTTATTCTGCTTCTCTGTGTATATTTACGGTATGTACGAGTCCTTTTGCCTTCTTACACTCCCCATCAGTTAGCCAACATAAACCCCTCATTAACCTAAACTAGCAGATTTTTTTTTTCTTTTTCTCAGAAATATTGTAATTTGCAAGAGAATCGAAGCATTAGCGATGCACAAGTTTTTACCGCCGAATGTTGAAATGTGAACGTCACCTGTGGGTGGATGTAAAAGTTTCTGAAGATTTATTTTTTAATGTGTGTAAAAGAATAGTTTCTTTTGTTTTACTGAACTCATCCATTTCTTTTATTTTAAAAATTGCGTGTCTGTCACATTTGCCTTTTTGTATTCCAAATGTTCCAGCGTATTTGTACCTCTGTCATTGGAGTAACATGTACAACTGTCAATCAGAAGCAAACAAAAAGCTGCAATTTGTTACGTGCAATACTTTGTAGAATACTTTAATTTTCCATGCTGTTTTTTCTTTTTCTTTTTCCCAAGAGGTGGTACTAACTAACCTTTGAAATAGCAAATACCTGTGAAGTCTTGAAGAGTTAAAACATTTGAATCTTCAGGATCCATTCTAAATTTAAAAAAAATTTAAAAAAAAAAAAGAAAAAAGAAATTTAAAAAATAAAAATAAAAAAAATACGCCACAAAATGCTTTTGCAGTGTGTGGAACGAAACCAAACTAAACCACTACCCCATCAAAGATCTTGTGGTTTGAAATGCACTGAGAATTAAATCAAGCTTTGTCAAACATCAGACTGAGTGGGTCTGTAGAACCCAGGACCACTGCCACTGAACCCACCATCCTTCTGTCTGCTGACAGTTAAACAATCAAGCTGCATCCTCCCACAAAGTGAACGATTTCTACTAATTTATAACTGTCTGTGAAACCTAATTGACTTGTGTTGGAATTAATTCATTGGAGAAATTTGGGACCTGCTCTTGAGAGGTCAAAGAAACAGCAGAACTAGTAAAAAAACAAAATAAAAAAAAAAATGAAAGTGGGTTTCTCTTCAAACCTCATATGCAATTTTTACATTTTGCTTTTCCATATATTTCTATGTCTTCGCTCTGCTAAACACTGCAACCTGAGTGCTTTATCAAATAGAACACCAAATGACATTGACCGCAGGAGCAGACGGTTTGGTTTTGTCCATTTCATGTCTTGTTTCCATCATATCTGCATCATATGGAGCTGTCTGTTCTTGTCAACATTAGACCGTCAGATTTGACCTGCAGACCACGTTGAGGTGACATCAACAGAACATCTGTATTATCAAAGCAGGGCTCCATTTCCTGAAAATGTCCTTCACATAAACATTATTTTCATTCATTTGTTAGAATTTGGACAATGTACTCATAGAAACATAGTGACTGTGATTATATGACATTATTGAACTTCAAATAAAAAAAAATCTAAAACTTGTATAAAGCTATAGAGTTATCTTACATTTGTTCACTTCTTTGAATGGTGATGTCAGCACCGAGGGCTTGTGGGAAATGGAGTCCTGCCCCCTCCTCCACCATCCTCTGAGCTGTCAAATTGACCATGGTCTCCATTGACAACACCTCTGTCTTTCTTGTATAAACACCATATACCAGCCCTTCCTTTTTTGAGAATGTACATGGGGAAAATGTTTTTCATTCTTGGTGAAGGAAAAAAAAACATTTTTAAATGAATTTGAAAGGTTTTATTTTTTATTTCTATGGCCAACTTGTAAGCTACAAAAAAAAAATAATATGTGTTTGAACAGGTTTTACAAAAGATGTAAAACTTTTTTTATTTCTTAATAAAAAATTTGTCTTCAGAAAATGAGGTCTGAGTTTCATTTGTTTTGCGTTTTTTTTTTTTTTTAGACCAGACACACATACACATTCATTCCATTCATGTTTAATTTCCCAACTCATGGGATTTATGTACTTAAATCCCCCCCAACGGCATAATAAACTCTAATCCTACAAAAGCCTGTAATACAAGATTTAAGGTGTTCAAGCAAATGAAGGAGGCTGCATTCCAGCTCATGCACTACTTACTTTAACCCTTTATAGTTCACTCAGAGAAATACTCTGAAATTCAAAATTTTAACCGTAGTGTGTTATTGGAGGACACAAGACTGTATTACTTTTGTGAAATTTTTCAACATTTTTTATTATGTAGAAAATGAAGATTGATGAAGTTCCCATATTTAGTTCCTTACCCATAAGTGACAAAAAAAAATCCAAGAAGTATATATTAAAAAAAAAAAAAAAACAAGAAAAAACACAAAAAAGATGAAAGGAACATGTATTTTAGAACATTAGACCAACATAAGTGCTGATCCAGACACCTGTCCACATCCACATTATCCCTTTGAACATCATTCCTTACATTAGTACCATTACTTCATGGTACCTAACAAAGCAGGTCCACTCACTGCTCATGCAGAGGTGGACCTTACAGACCCTGTAGACCACATTGGACCTCAGATTGTTGACTCACTGTCCTCACTGGAACTGTTGATGTCACTGTCTTGTAATGTATGTGGAGATTACCAAAAATAGTCACTTGCCCTATAAAGGGTTAAACATCAAAATTTTCTGTTTGTATTTGGAATATGCACAGCTGCAGGTGAACAGGATTATAGTGGAATATTCCATTTATATGAACACAGACTGGGCAAAAAAAAAAAAAGTCACAAATACAACATTTTGCTGGACTGTCTTTAGTTTTGATGAAAGGACACATTCACCGTGGCATTGTTTATGCCACACATGGTTGTGGAACATCACAGGAGTTATTTCATCCATAGCTGTCTATAGTTGATGAGAGTCAGACTGTAAATGACCAAAAGTAGTCACTTGCCCAACTAGAAAAGTACTCGGACAGTGCAGACCTCCACCAAGGCAGGTCAGTCCCCCCACCCCCTGATCACCACCAAAATTAAATCATTTGTTCCTTGTGCCAGTATCAACATTTTCTGAAAATTTCATCAAAATCCGTCCATAACTTTTTTCCATTATCTTGTTAACAGACAGACAGACAAACAGACAAACCCCAATGAAAACATAACCTCCTTGGTGAAGGCTTAAATATGTGCAGGTAAAACAATATTTACTTAAACAGCGAAGCGACTGCACTTCATCAGTGTAAAAGATCTGTCACCTACATTCCAGTTAAACAGCTCATATTGTTTTCCTTCATCAGAGACTGTTGTGCTTTTTTAGTTTCCAGTCGTCGCAGTCACCCACCTCACAGGGCTTTAGTCGTTATATCATTCAGTAAAAACGCTGCCTGAAACAACAGCACAACACATCCACTCCCAAATACAGGGTCACAACCCACAGGCTGGTCACAGGAGATTTTATTTAGGTCACTAAGTAAATCTGGATTCCAACAATTTCAGAAAAACAACTCTAAACAAAAAAGATTTTAACACTTAGGTCCTTGGGCATTTTTGAAGATTTTTGTCTTTTTTTTTTTTTTTTTTTTTTTTTTATTAATCATTACCTCCGCCAAGGAAGTTATGTTTTCATTGGGGTTTGTTTGTTTGTTTGTTTGTTTGTTTGCTTGTTTGTCTGTCTGTTTGTTTGTCTGTTAGTCTGTTAGCAACATAACTCAAAATGGTATGGATGGATTTGAATGAAATTTTCAGGGAAATGTTGATACTGGCACAAGGAACAAATGATATATATATATATATATATATATATATATATATATATATATATATATATATATATATATATATATATATATATATCATATATCATTTGTTCCTTGTGCCAGTATCAACATTTCCCCGAAAATTTCATTCAAATCCATCCATACCATTTTGAGTTATCTTGCTAACAGACTAACAGACAAACAAACAGACAGACAAACAAGCAAACAAACAAACAAACAAACAAACCCCAATGAAAACATAACTTCCTTGGCGGAGGTAATGATTAATAAAAAAAAAAAAAAAAAAAAAAAAAGACAAAAATCTCTCCCTCTCCGAGTACTCGTCTCGTTTTGTCTGTGTTGGAGCTTTCAGCATGAAATTGGCAAGGACTTTTCTTTTTAGTTACATTTTTGAAATCCAGTGTCCTTTACTCTTAAATATGTTTTATACTCCCATGATGCCTTTTGCACCCTCTTGTTACCTTTGTGGCAAAAATGTACACACATAAATAAACTGCTACGTTTCATACATCCATTTTTATTACCTCCACCAAGGAACAGTGGAGGTAACGTTTTCGTTGGGGTTAGTTTGTTTGTCTGTTTGTCTGTCTGTAAACAAAATAATTTCAAAAGTGATGGACAGATTTTGATGAAATTTTCAGGAAATTATGTCAGTAGTCAGAAATAGGGTTGAAGATGGACCTGTGGAGTTTAATTAAGGAAGACTTCAGACCCAAGCATACCATTTACAGTTTATGTAGACCACGGGGAAATGTTTTAAAATGAATAGTTCCTTTTTTTTTTTTCTTTTTTTTTTTAAAGCAAAATAGCACTCTGTTAAAGCAGCACTGTCAAATTCATTTTCTATCAGGTGCCACAATAAGCCCAATCTGATCTCCAGTGGGCCGGACCAGTAAAACAGCAGTATAATGGCCTATAAATAAATAGAACTCCAAAAATTACATTAAATTATAAAAAGATTTACCTTTACAAACTATCCAAAACAAAAAAAAGTTGCAAATAACCTGAAAAAACTGAAATTTCTTCAGAAAAATAAATGAAATTTTAACAATATTCTGACTCAACTTATCATTTCTACATGTGCATTACAGTCCAGATCTACAACGACGCAAAACATTTAGAAAAAGGCAAAATATTGTTAAAATTGCACTTAATTTTCTTTAGATATTTCATGTTCATATTTGTTCAGGTTATTCCCATTTTATTGTTAGTTACTGATAGTTTGTTTATGCAAATATTTTCTTGATTTTATGGGTTTTTCCTTTTTTTTGCACTAAAACAAAGAGAAAAATTAGGAGTTGTCATTATTTATAGGCGTAATATAATTTTTTTTCCACATTAAACCAAAAAGAAAATTTAGTTATTATTTAGAGGCTGTTTTGCTATTATTTTACTAGAGATAATATTGATTTGTATGTGGAACCTGAACTAAAACCAGCTCGACATCTTTGACTGTTAATCTCTGTAGTGTAATTTTTGCATTTCATAAATTCATCCCATCCATGTTGAGCTGGTTTTAACCCATGGGCTGGATGTTTGACACTCCTGTACTAAAGTACAAAATAAGTGTGTAAGCTAAAGCAGTCAAGTCTATACTTATTTAACCAAACAAAAATAAACCAAAACAGAAAGCACTTACCTAATCTGCTAAACCATACAAACACAGAGGCACCTCCTTCCAACAAACCTGCCCAAATTAAGCTTCATTTCTGACATAATGGCAGTAAGCAGCTCTGTGAAGCTGCTGGAAACTGTTTGAGTTTATGGAATATTTTGACCCAAACATCCGTTTCACAACAGGGAAGTAGAAGCTCAGACATGCTGGTGATTAATAGAAGCTGGGACTGAACACAGCGCATTTTCCCACACTGTAATTTTCTCTGCAGTTACATGAGACATGTTTTTCTTCTTTTTTTTAACATTCTCCCAATCAAATCAGCTGACAATTCCCATGATTGTCTTGCTATATGCAGCTTATATAATAATAGTGATTTAAAATGTTTTTGTTGAGCAGAAAATAGTCTGACTGGACCGGAAGCTCCCTCTTCCTCACACAACTTTTAACTTGTAAAGACCCAGTGTTACTTTTGTGGCAGTTCCCAAATGAGTTTTTCCTCTATTTTTAACATTTCTTAAGTGATTTTTTTCACTATTTACTGTAATATTATGGTCTGCATTTTGAAGGGAAAATCATGTATTTTCCTATATTTAATTCACTGATCATGTAGATGTTCATAAAAGCTCAAATTAAAGTTGAGGGTTATTATATCAAAAACAGAAAACTAAAGAAAATGTGACTTTTTCAGTAAAATATATCATTAACTGAACATAAAACAAGATAAGATAAGATAAGATAAGATAAGATAAGATAAGATAAGATAAGATAAGAAATCCTTTATTTGTCCCACAATGGGGAAATTCCAGTGTTGCAACACTCATTATAGGACAGTGCAGAAAAAGTTCACACAGAAGGTTTTAAAAAAATAAATAAATAAAGATGTGCATGCATTAAAAATATGTACAATATGGATACAAGTGTGTTTATCCACTGTCATTTGTCAAACTCCATCGGTTTTACTTTTGAATCAATGTTGTAGAAGATGACGGTGTTGCCACGGTAACTATGGAGCCTCTGAACATCCACATAGGTCAAATCTAATGACCATGAAAAGATGACAAACTGTATTTTACAGCAATTATTTCAACATATCAATAAGATTAGTTTATCAACAGGCATTACACAGATGAAATCGGTAGTTGCTTTTGGTTAATGATTTACTCTTGATTCCTAGGTTTGTTCAGGGAAAAAGTCATGCAAACATATTAACAATAAGATTATTCGGCCCATGTGACCGAACAAAGCGGCTGTGTTCAAAATTATGCATGAATAATATGAATGTTAATATTGCTGTTGCGTGCCTGTGTTTTAAATAACTGCTACTCCAGAGGAAGGATTGTGATGCTGACATTTCCATTTTCCAAGAATAGACTTTGCTGCTGAGAATTTCTCTTCCCATTTCATCTTCACGACAGTTTTTTGGCTTTCACACAGAGCAAAAACAAATCAGTTTTTCATGGCACTTTCGCCTTTTGTTCTGTAGTTAAAAATAGAAAGAAACAGGAAATGGAAGAAAGAGGGATAATGTGAAAATCAAATGTAGCCAGGATGTTGTGGTTACTTGCTAAGGGCCACAGGGACTTGAATGTAAATGTACTGTTGTCTTTTGGATTTTGCAGAGTTTTTCCTGCTATTTTCTTCCATTTGTTATGGGAACAGTCACTGCTAAAGCTTGTTTTCAGTAGTTGGTTTTCCATTCACATTTTCATAAACCACAAGAAAATGTAACTTCATGTACATTGTTATCCTCTCACTACCGTTATGTAATATTATTTTAAATGTTATGACAAGCATATATGGTAGTTTCAACATATGTGTGCTCTGTGGTGAGCCAGGAGAACCTGCTCCACCAGGGTACATTTCACCACCAGTATGTGGAGGCCCACCCCCATCAAAGTAATTTGATGACCCTTAAGCAATGTCCTGTGAAACCTTCATCATACCAAAGACTCCTGAAACATTATGTAAAAAACAAAATAGAGTCTGACTTTAGGAAAGTTGGATTTTATTTGCATAGATTAAACTATTCCTAAATACAGATCACAGTTTTTATCCAAGCTCAGGGTTATTTAATGCTCATAAGGACATGCTCTGGTATTCTATCTGTTTTGCCCACTTTGGATTTATTTTTAAAAATCGGTGTGTCTGGCTCAGTAAGACGCATAATTATGTCTAGAAAATCATTTTGGACCATGTTCAGTGATGCATGACTCAGTTGCTGAAGCAAAATAGTGATATCGAGCATCTCCAAAATGGATCCCTTTTAGCGTGATAATGTCTGTAATACTTAGTCTGGAACTCTTTCGTATTAATAGCAACATGATTTACTCACCAGGAAAGGAGTTGTATTAAATCAACAAATACTTATGATCATAGTAACAACAAACATTTGTAAATAAGACATGTTTAGGTGATCAGCTGGGATGTTCCCTTCACTTCTGCATGGAATGGATCATTTTTAAACCTTCTTAGTTTGCCTTAAAACTGAACATCTTGCCCTCCTGGAAGATTCTGAAGCTTGATATATTTTATGTATAAATATAGTGTGTTTAACACATTTTAAGTAATAGAATCTACAAGGTGGGCAAGAATGTTATATAGGTTTTAAAAGTCAAACTTCAAGATTTTGTTGTATTTTCCAACATGATATTCAAATGAGTTCAGGTCAAAGGTCATGTTTGGTCATTATATGGAGCTGGATACATATTAAAGGCACTATCTAAGTATTATATGCATGAATGATATGTAAGTTGGTAAAATTGCATTGCTTTGATGTGATTTTTAGTAAATATTGCTGGTGCAAGGTGATGGTAAATGGGGGTGAGTTCAGCTGCTGCTGTAGCAGCATCTGGAGGTTTAGAGAGTTGGAGGGTATCAGTATATGGCAGTGGTTCCTGATCTTTTTTGGCTCGTGACCCCATTTTAACATCACAAATTTCTGGCGACCTCAGACATTCAAAACTGAGACATTTTTGCTAAAATTAATTTGTTTTTGATCATGTAATAGTTTGCTATACTTTGTTGCAAATAAATAATAATTTTAGATGACATTTCGGCTACATAATGTAAATAATGCACTTTTTGGTGTCTGCTTCTCAGTTTCTCTTCCAGATGTCTCAGTGGGGTCAGGCGGGTGAAGAAATCTTTCCATTCTCTGTTCGGTCCAGTTTTCTGACTGTGACTGTGTCCAGGCAGGTTGAAGCATAGTAACGCACGCGGTCACATGATCGGGTCAATCGAGATATGCCCTCTCAGATATTATGTCCTGCATTCTATTTGAACTGGATTTTTATTCAGAAAAGTGTGTGGCATTTTAATTATAATGAAATATATATTGAATCAAAACAAATATTTTTTATTTATTATTAATTTTTTCTAAATCAATTACTAGAAATTTCAGGTGACCCCATTTGAATTCCAGGCAACCCCATATTGGGTCCCGACCTCAAGGCTGAAAAACACTGATATATGGCATCATAAGATGGATGCTTCTAGGAATCAAAAATTCTATTATTTCCGAGTAAGCCTATGAAAATGGGTCAGGTGGGTACAGACAGGAGACAAACCCTTTCATGGTTTGTCCTTTCGCTCCATCACACTTCTGTACAGATTTGAGGGTAATGTCTCTTGGGGGCATGGTGGCTCAGTGCTCTGCACTGCTGCCTCACAACAGGAAGACTCAGAGTTGGATTTTCAGTTGGTCCAGGATCTGTTTGGATGTTGTCCCTGTGCTGTGCTGCTTTTCTTCTCTGGTATATCAGGTTTGTCTTCTGTAGGTGCCATGATATAGGTACTGGGTTTGATGCAGAGCTGGTTAGAATGGTGATCCTGTCTGCGTCTGTGATAGTCACCCTTACATCCCCCAGGGTTCCTCTGGTATGGTAAATGGACAGTTTGTAGGTCAACAACCATGGCTACTTAATTCATACTACATTTTAACTAATCTAACTGTAGTTAAATGAATATTATCACTACAGTGGTGAAGTTACACCCCTTCTACTGTGCTCCATGGGACCATAACTTCAGGAAAAACACATACGTATAGTAATTTAAAATATATTTTTACTAGTAACAACTAATTTTGTGGACTGCACCTGTAGTCATCTACCGACATCAAAATGTCCATTACAGCAGGATATTGATAGTGAAAAATTGTTAAAACAAGTAAAATTGACTTCCATTCTGGTCAAAGTTACACAGACATCTGCAGAGACATTTACAATATCACTTCCAGGACTTTTGGATTTTTCTATTGTCTTATTATTGCAACAAACTATGACTGTCTTGACATGTAAACTGATTTTGTTATTTAAAACGTTTAACCATGGGACATATGGACATCAAAGCTCATCATGTTTTTGGATCAGTTTGTTTCTTTGATTGTTACTCTCTAACAGCAAAACTCTTGGTTCAATTCATACCAAATTGGGTTTATAGATTGCCAGTGACCCAGAATAGATCTGATTACATTTTGGGAAAAGTAGGCCAAAGTTCAAATTTTTTATGAATTTTTAAAATCTTTTTTTTTTTCCCCATTTACTTAAAATGGGTAAAATTTCAAATGTTTATAAAAACATAATTTTTGTTTAAATTTCTTTCAAACTTGGCACATACATAAAGGCAATTGTATGCTGACATCAGTACATGCATAGACATGATGACATCATCAAAGTAAGCTACAATACCTGCAGCGGTGGGGTTTGTTGTGCCTGGCACCACTTGTTTCTGTGTGTTTTTGACTCTGTGACACTGAGCATCTGTGTAGAGTGATGAGTCAGGAGGTTATAAGGATCCACAGGAGTGTGTTTGCTGGAATTATGTAACCAGGCTGTAATTCTAGTCTTTTTTTTTTCTCCTCTTATAGAATTGCTTGTGCTATAACTAAATGCAGTAGTTGCTGTTTCATTGCATTAATGTTACTCTATTAAGCAGAAATCATAAAAATATTCATGGACCATATGCAGTTAAAGTTCTAGAATAAAAGCTTGTGATCGTTCAAACAGAGGTTCAGGCTTTTTTCACTGTGACAAACAATGAAAAAATGTTTCGGGCCTATGAGGTCAAAGGTCATCTTGGATTCATATTTGCTACAGAGACATTAACAGATAAAGCCCCATGTGACTTCCACTGAAGTTCTGATCTCTTATTTAAGAGGTTTACATATATATAAAAAGCACACATTTTGTAGAGTGTGACAGACACAATTAGAACTGAGCTTAAACTAGTTCATTGTGCAGCTTTTACTGGAAGAACGGGATTATCCAGTCTGTAAGTGGGAGATAATGAAGGCCTACAGTACAGTCCATAGTAATGGGCATACGTTAAATAGTGCCCACAGTGTTAAATTGTTTTCTTGTGTGTTGTACTTGTGCGTATCGCATAGTTATGTGCATACCATGTACTTGTTGTGTAACGGCATTCTCACTGGGGGATAATTAAGTCAGGAACTGCAGAATGTACAGAGCACACAGAGAAACACAACCATGTTATTTAGCTGAGAGGGAGAGAACGATGCATACACACATTTACACACAAACCAAATACTGACTCATTGTTATCCACAAGCATCCGCACGCCTGTTGTATACACACTTTACAGTCCAGGGCATGTTTGTCTCATACCCCCCCCCCCTCTGCACATACAAGGCACTAAAACACTAAAACAATTCCAAACAGATGTAAGATGAACAAAGATGTTGCATCTTGGTGGTTTTTATGCATCAGAGACTGTTGTTGTTGTTGTTGTTGTTGTCTTTGTGAGTCCAATAACAGGCTTTTTTTTTTACCACAGCAATAGTAAGACTGGACCATTTTAACCCATAAACACCCAAACAGCCACCGGCAACTAAAAGTATCCACTGATCTAAACTGTTTAATCCCTGTTGATCCACTAATCCTATCAATCCATGTAAATAATTGGTGTAAATACAGTGTGTCATCTTTTCATGGTCATCAGATATGACCCATTTGGATGCTCAGAGGCTAAATAGTTACAGGGCAACAACATCATCTTCTACAACATTGATTCACCAGTAAAACCAAAGGGGTTGGATCAATGACAGTGAATGGACACACTGGGATTATGTTCAGTTAATGAGAGATTTGACAAAAGAAGTCACTTTTCCTGCAGTTTTCTCTGTTTTTGATATAATAATCCTTAACTTTAGTCTGAGCTCTTATGAACATCTACATGATCAGTAAATTAAATATAGGAAAATACCTGATTTACACTGAAACAATGCAAAATATAGAGGATGATATTATAAGAAATGATGATAAATCTTTTAAGAAAGGTTATATAGAGAGAACAATTCATTTGGGACCTTCCACAAAAGTAGCACTGGGTCTTTAAGGGTTAAACAAATTAATCCTATGTCCTCACCAACTGTATCACTCATTGAATAAAGCCCCAAATTCATTGTTTAAGCCAAGGGACAAGGACCTCAGTTCATAAATGAAACTAAAGTGGAGTAGTCTTACAGATGTAAAGCAGTTGCTGGGATCAGCTCCCATAGACTTACACTGGTCTCCCATCAAAAAAGACCAAGTCAGTCATTGTTTTCCAGGACTCTCTTGGGTCTCATCTGTTTTGTTTGAAGCCTCTGATACGCAGTCAGGTCCATTTATAGATATTTCTCTTCCATTCATTCAGTCTGAGGGAAAATGGGAACTTTGATGTCTGCTGTGTCGAAAGAGGTTCAGATATGCTGCAGGATGTTTGCACGTTTCCAAACTGCAGCCACTGCCTCTGCCCTTTCTCTCCAACAAATGCTGGGGCAGCTGGAGCAATAGGTTAAATGAGCCCATGACTTGGTTTAGGCTTGGTTTTATTTGGCCCTTCCACTGCCTTTTGTCAAGCAGTAGTTGCAAGTCTGGCCTGAATCAAACAGAATAATGTAGTGCATGTTTGGGCGAGTGATGTCGGTGTGTGTGTGTGTGTGTGTGTGTGTGTGTGTGTGTGTGTGTGTGTGTGTGTGTGTGTGTGTGTGTGTGTGTGTGTGTGTGTAGGTGTGTGTGTGTCTGTGTGTGTGTGTGTGTGTGTGTGCGTACGTGTGTGTGTGTGTGTGTGTGTGTGTGTGTGAGGTGTGTGATGTGTGTGTGTGTGTGTGTGTGTGTGTGAGAGTCAAACAAAACCAAGGAACAAACCAAACTTTATACTTTTATACTATTATTGTTGTTATTTACATATAGATATTTTTTTATTTGTCATTATCCTCAGAGCAAAACCACCTAAGTCATTCACAAATGGACAAAAGTATGTGGACACATTGAATTCAGGTGTTTCTTTTCTAACGGGTCTGGGACACAAAACAATAATGACAAATGTCATAATATAGTTTTATACTGGGATAAACATCATTGCATTGATTAGTTTGGTTTAAATTGTCATCTTTGTTTCCAAAATGCCTCAGAGATGGTTTTGATTTCATTTCTCTCAACACTTGATTTTTTTTTTTTTTTTTTTTTTTTATCCATTACTATGGTTTTAAATGTTCTACCTCTAAATTTCTAAAAGATTTTTCCTGCTCTGACTGTAAATAATAATTTTCTACCACAGCTAACCTTCTACTTTCTTCACATCTCACTGAGGAAGAAAAATCTCCCATTAAACTTTAAGGAAATATTGATGTTTCTAAACTATATGGACATAAATATTGGGACACATCATGTCTACAGCTGTAAGATGTCCTGTTCATGATGATCTGACACAGAAACATCAATATTAATAATCAATAGGATATTTATCCCAATATAAAACTATATTATGACATTTGTCATTATTGTTTTGTATCCCAGACCCCTGTTAGAAAAGAAACACCTGAATTCAATGAGTCAATATACTTTTGTCCATTTGTGTATGAGTTAGATTTTTATGATATGAGGATAACAATATGAGAAAAATTCCAGTCTGAAGGCCATTTTCAAATGTTTCAATTTCAGGTAATCTAAATTGACATTTGTGTGTAGACAACAGACACAACAAAACCTTTGTGTTTCATCCTAAAACCACTGTGGTGTAAATGGGCCGTGAGTCACTGGAGCTTTATGAGATGGTTTTAAGGTGTAGGTAACAGAACTGCCTTTGATGTTATTTAGTAGAATTACATTATCCCGTAAAGACCCAGTGCTACTTTTATGCCAGTTCCCAAATGAATTTTTCTCTCCATTTAAGCTTTCATAAGTGACTTATCATAATTTTTTTTAATGATGATATCCTCCATATTTTGCATTTTTCAGTGAAAATCTGGTATTTTCCTATATTTAATTTACTGATCATGTAGACATTCATAGAAGCTCAGGTTAAAGTTAAGGATAATTGTATCAGAAACAGAGAAAACTGAAGAAAAAGTGACTTTTTTAGTCAAATCTCTCATTAACTGAACATAATCCCAGTGTGTCCATTCACTGTCATTGATCCAACCCCTTTGGTTTTACTGGTGAATCAACGTTGTAGAAGATGACAGTGTTTCCACGTTCACTACAGAGCCTCTGAACGTCCAAATGGGTCATATCTGATGAGCATGAAAACATGATAAACTGTATTTTACACCAATTATTTACCTGTATTAAAAGGATTAGTAGATCAACAGGTATTAAACAGTTTACATCAGTAGATGCTTTTGGTCAGTGGTGGATGTTTGGGTCTTTATGGGTTAAAAATGATTGAAGGCTTCTAAAATAATTTCAGTATATCTTGCTAATTGCTCTTGCTTCATACATTACCCCAGAGGACCCAGAGGACTGATAAAACAATGTAATCCCTGGAATTTGTCCCATTGATTCCATCATACCAGCTGCAGTATTAACAGAAACATTCAAACATTCATTCTGTTCAGTGTCACATGTAGAAATAGACGGTAGACGGTAGAAGGAGACTGATATTTCTGACACCTCTGTGAGAGCAGTTGCAGTGTGTGTGTATGTGTGTGTGTGTGTGTGTGTGTTTTTTTTTTTCATTCAAGGACACATTGCACCAACCTTCCATAAGCCTTGATTTGGTTTATTTTTGTGCATGTGGGTCACATGCTTGTCTGGATTGCAGCTTGTGTGGCTGTACAATGTGTGCTTACTTGTGTTACGTGCCCTTCTGTCTGCAGTTATTCCCGTCCACAATGCTTTGCCATGCAGTAAACCTGCGCTGTAAGTCTGTATTCAGCTCTTATTCACACACTGGTCAGGCCCAGGTCCAGTACTGACTGGTCATCCACACAAGCTGCCTTTCAAAACATCTGTCTTGCTGTGACAGATTTACTCAGCAGCTGGAACTAAAGGGGATGATGGAGTTACCTCATTTCTGTTTGTGTGTGTTCATTGTGTCTCATCTTCAGTGTCTGCTCTGACACTGATTCAGTGAGAGCTGCTGAGAGTGCTTCGCTGGAGTTCTCACAATATGGAACAAGTCAAATCTCAAAATATGTGATCTAAAATTAAACACAACTACATAACATTAAGACATTTTTTAGGGAGTCTGGGATGGATGGATGGATGGATGGACAAAGCATCAGAATGTGATCCTTTGTCCATTAATACATTCTGCCTTTACCTTTGATTATGGGATGTATTGTTTATTCCACACAATGCTTATATAATGTCACAATAAATGTCACAGCATTTATTTCCACCCAGAGTTGCATTCATTTTTGACCATGATCAGTTCAGGTCTAGAGCCTGTGGTTCAGGTCTGGACTCTGTGGTTCAGGTCTGGAGCCTGTGGTTCAGGTCTGGAGCCTGTGGTTCAGGTCTGGACTCTGCGATTCAGGTCTGGAGCCTGCGGTTCAGGTCTGGACTCTGCAATTCAGGTCTGGAGCCTGCGGTTCAGGTCTGGACTCTGTGATTCAGGTCTGGACTCTGTGGTTCTGGGCCCGTATTCCTAAAGATTCAGAGAATCCTCTCACAGAGCTCCTAACTTAACTTAAAAATTCCTAGCTAGGAGTCTTAGCTTAGGAGTGATTCCAGAACACTCTCAGAGAACTCTGAGCGAGGAATGGACAGAAATTCCTATCTTAGTGAGGAGGTGTGGCTGACCCCGTTGCTAGGTATGAGTCATCATTTCAAAAGCTGTGATTGGTTGATCCTAAAAGCTAGAAAAAAATATACTTTGGTGATAATGGGTCCTCAAATCATCCATTCATTTTCTGAACCCTGCTTTATCCTCACTAGGGTCACGGGGGTCGCTTGGAGCCTATCCCAGCTACATAGGGGCGAAGGCAGGGTACACCCTGGACCAGTCGCCAGTTCATTGCAGGGCTGAACATATAGAGACAAACAATCACTCTCACATTCACACCTATGGGCAATTTTGATTAACCAATTAACCTATTAGTGCATGTTTTTGGATTGTGGGAGGAAGCCGGAGTACCCGGAGAGAACCCACGCAGACACGGGGAGAACATGCAAACTCCACACAGAAAGGTCCCACCCCCTGTCGACTGGTGTTGGAATCGAACCCAGGACCTTCTTGCTGTGAGGCTCGAGTGCTAACCACTGCACCACCGTGTCGCCCTGGACCCTCAAATCAATAAACTTAATCATAGAATCTAATCTTATGAAGACTGTGTAATTGTAAATAATATTTCACATAAAAGAAAATATCTGGTCAATGAATAGTAAGCTATACTTTAAAATTATCCTACAAACTGTGTGAAAAAACTCAGGCCCACTTCCACAGTATTCACATAGTGATAGTTATATTTATATGCATATTAATTGGCACGCTGGTAATTTTTGCACTTTTCAACTTTCAACATTTCAACTCAATTTGGTATTAACGAGGGTAAAATGGCTCAGCTTTCGTCAATGTCTGTCATCAGTGCAGTCAGTCATGATGGAGTCAGTCAGACCCAAGTCATCACTGCTGCATTGTTGCATTTTCCCTGTTGCCAAATACCTGTGTTGTGATGATTTTCATTTCGGGTGGTACTGCATTGTGGCGTTGGGTTGGAGAAGTAAGTGCATCTCTAATGAGATCAACCACAAATGATTCCTGCAAGATCCAATCTGTAACGTTTAATTTATTCACTGTCATCCAGTGTTTAGAGAATATCCCTCCTGCCTCTTCCGTCGCCATTTTGTCCTCTGCTTAGGGAACTCCTAAGCCGCTTAAAAGTCCCCTTCCCTGCTCTTAACAGATCTTACCTTAGGAGCTCTCTTAAGGGCTAGGATTCTTTAGCTTTTATCTTTACTAGGATCTACTCTTCATTTTTTGGGGAAATTCTAAGAAAACATCATGAGTCTAAGAATAGTCTTAAAATTTGGCCAATAGGAGCAACTCTTTGCACTAAGAATCTTTAGGAATACGAGCCCTGGTCTGGACTCTGTGATTCAGATCTGGATTCTGCAGTTTAGGTCTGGACTGGTTTATTCAGGTTCAGCTGAACTCATTTAATGGACACATAATGTAACAATCAGAACATGGCCCCCACAGGCTGGTACTGTAGGCACTAGGCATGGTGGGTAATCACTTCATCTGCCTCTCTTCTCAGCCTGATTCACCCATCAGTCTGGACCAGGGTCATTCTGGACTCATCAGACCACATGACATTCTTCATTTGTTTTTGGGTGGGTGATGTGTTTGTGGACTTCACTTTTTGGGTTCCTTGGTTTTGTTTCATTATTAATAAATTCTTGCTATTTAAGTCTGCAGCTGAGTGTTCCACCAATACAACCTGACACACACACACACACACACACACACACACAAACAGGTTCCTCCATTTGTTCTAGTCATTACCGAGTTTAACTCTTCAGCTGAGGATTCCAACGGACCACTTTTAGGATCACGTCTGTAATCCTAAAATTAAAAGAGCGCAGCCGTTGGTGAAGGTGATGATGACAGTCTGAAAAAAGCACTGGGGCCGACTGAAATAACTACAGACACATCACAAACATTCTTAACTTGAGTGTGAATGCCAGCGATGTGGCCCGATGACATCAGAGCATCAGTGATTAGACGCCCAGGAAATCTGTGACACAAGTGCAAATGAATGTGAAGCATAAAGTCATTAGGTTTTTATTTACGTAACTGCAGATTTGAGGACAGACAGCGCTGTCATAATACAAAAGGAGAAAACAATCTCTGATTTTTATGAAAGAAAATACTTAAGTGGAACCTGATTCATAACCAATGGCAGCTTCACTTTCTGATGATTCAGGTGTTATATTGTGATTTCTTTGACCCTTTAAACCCTAATCCTAAAATGGTCTGGACTTTTTTTCTTATTTTGACTATAAAAAGTTTAGAAAATACGTTATGCGTGAGTCCTTTTACCCATTTTTTCAGAACACTCAGAACTTTCAAAATTTAGCAGTTGTTTACAGTTTACTGCATGTTATAATACTGCTAAAACGGCCTCTTCTCCAGCTTCTATTACAGGCATGAGTGAAAGTACCGTAATGACCCAATAAAACCTACAAAGGCGCAACGTCTCAGGCTTCAGAAACCATTAGAATTTTTCCAATTCCACAAACAGTGAAAGAGTTTCAGCCATCCAAACTGCATATGCGAAGGGTGTGTCAGCGATTACACACCAGATTTTAAAGAGCTAACCATTTTCACACAAATCAGGTTGTAGATATAGCATTAACATTTATAGCATAAATTAATTAACCCATAAAGGCCCAAACATGCATTAGCAACCAAAACCATCCACTGATCTAACCTGTTTAATACCTGTTGATCCACTAATGCTGTCAATCCATGTAAATAATTGGTGTAAAATACAGTTTGTCATTTTTTCACGGTCATCATTTATGACCCATATGGACGTCCAGAGGCTCCGTAGTGAATGTGGAAACACTGTCATCTTCTATAACATTGATTCGCCAGTAAAACCCATGGAGTTGGATCAATGACAGTGGATGAACACACTGGGTTTATGTTCAGTTAATGAGAAATTTTGCTGAAAAAGTCACTTTTTCTTCAGTTTTCTCTGTTTCTTTACATAAAAATCCTCAAGTTTGATCTGAGCTTTTATGAACATCTGCATGATCAAAGAATTAAACATAGGAAAATACCTGATTTTCACTGAAAAAATGCAAAATACAGGAGAGGATAATAAATTGAGACAAATCACTTATGAAATGTTAAATACTAAATATAGAGAAAAATGAATAAATAAATACATTATATATATATATATATATTGTGGTACACCAAGCGTTGAAAGGCTCATAACCAATGAACTGGAAATGAGACCAGGCTCCTTATTTCTCAGACACAACTTTTCTAAAGAAAGGCAGAAGTTGCTTTATAAAGCCAGTGTTTTGCACCACCTTGGCTTTAACATCATGGTGATATTAACTCTGGTCCACACTCAGACTTAATCGGTGAAAGTAATGCACCTTAGTGCCCTTTGGCGCCTGCTATAAAATAGAAAAAAGAACAACATAGTGAACTATGATCGCTGACCTGATTCCATTGTGATGTAAATGACTCATTCTGATGCAACAGTTAAAGTTATTCAACTCTAATGAAACATAATATTGAATATTCCAGTTCTCCTTAGTCTTACACAACTGACCTGTAAGAAGAGGGGGTTATTTACCAGGGATGGGGATTCCACATTCTGCTTCCAAATTGTTCCACCTATCAGAATCTTATGCCTCCAAGTTTATCAGGTCATTTTCCCAAACTCAAACTACATCAAACTATTGTGTCTACTTTTATCGGAGATCATTTGATGTCATTTTTAAGAGCAGAACCACATCTCATACACTCCCGTCCTAATTGCAGGGCCATCTTCACAGCATTATGGGCCCCCGGGTAAAGCAGTCTACTGGAGCCCCTACGATAACTACTACAGGGAGTATGATTGGACTGAAGTCAGTGGTCTTCACAATGTCATTTTCCATGAACATAAGTGAAACCATACTGCCCCATTGTGCTATGAAGCTGATTTTTTAAATAAGTTTAAGCCTTGAACAATAATGTTCTCCTGTACAGTACAGTTGGTCACCATCATACACGTAAACACTCTGAATGACATTTCAACCTTCGGGAATACAGATTTCAAATAGTCGAAAATTATTTTTCTGTACAAATTCTTGTACAAATTTTTTTTCAAAAATCTGCTAAATAAATAAATAAATAAATAAATAAATAAAATTATTGAACATTTTTTGTACAAAATTTTAAAAATCTGTAAAATTATTACAGAATTTCAGCACAAAATAACAAAATCTTTATAAAATTTTTGAAAAATTCCACTACAAAATAATAAAACCTACATAAAATGATTGAGAAATTGTAGTACAAAATATAACAAATCTACATAAAAATAAGGGAAAAATTTGAGTACAAAATTAAAAAAAAAAAAAAAAAGCACAAAAGAACTTAAATTAGCCAGTAGTGAAGTAACTATAGGCCTTTAATGGGTATAGATTATATATGATACAAGGGTCACTGAAAGGTTAACTTACACAGATTAACATGGCGCCCCTATGGGGGGGTCCAGGGGTAAGTGCCCATCAGGCCCATGAGTTAAAACGGCCCTGCTTCAGTCCTGTTTGTTCTTGCTTCTGTTCACCTCCCTCCCTCCCACAGCTCCGCACCGGCTCTCCCCAACCACAGACAACCCCCACAGAACTAGCGACCTCATCCAGACCATCACCAAAAAACATTCATTTCATAGTGTTGTAAATAACCACTGCACAATTGATCATCTGAGGTTGAGGTCATTGGTCATGAATCAAAAGCAGTTGTGACAGAAAAACAGAGTGGATTCATATGTCAAAGAAACATCAGCTGGAACACAGATTTATGACGCATCTACCATCCTGAACCCCAGTGGCACCGGTTTTGGAACTGATGAAGGTGTTTGTGTAAATGAACTCTTATCAATCTCTATCTGTGTTATTTACGAGAGGGAGTAAATGAAATCCATGACATGTGATTGGGTTAATTAGAAGTGGGTGTGGCTTAATGAGCAGCTTCAGCCGTACCATTGGACCTGGAGGTTTAGATCACAAATAAATGACAACGTTAGACGTGAAACACATCCTCTGGAAATGCAAACGTCCATAACTCCAACCTCATTCTGCTCTAATATGAAGCATTACGTATGTTATAAAAGACCGAGTGACTCAGCTGAAACCATGTCCACCTGGATTCAGTTTAGAAACACATTATGTAACCGCCTCTGGGTCCAAGATGAGTTTTGATATTTTACTTGTGCTTTTCATGTAACTGTGTTTACTCATAAGAATGGTCCTCACTTTACCACTAAAACACGGCACACATGGCTTACTAATACGACTGTAGAAGAACCACCAATAATGAACCAATGAGCAGCTGATGATGGTGATGACACTCAGAGCAGTGGGAGAATAGATTCACACACACACACACACCTTTTTTTCTTTTTTTTTTCTTCTTTTTTTTACCCTGTCCTGTTCAGCAATTTGTCCTCCAGTATAAGTGTACTGGTGTCATGAGCTGCTTGACAGTTTTGATCTCAGAGGGTTTTGAACTTTAGATCAGTTCCTCCTATTGGTTAGATTTAAGTCTTTTATTACTGTTCGGATGTTACCTGATGGGAGAACAGGACAAGGTTATGCACAAACAAACATTAGTGGCTTTTCCATTGATCCTCAAATTGTGTGAATATAACTTGCACATGAAAATTTGCTAATGGAAAAATACAATTTCGCCCAAACTCTCGTTTTTCGATGAAAAGTTGCACTTGCAAGGGGTGATTTTTCGGGCGTAATGAAATTGGTATATCATGCAAAACTGCAATGGAAAGACCTTTCTGCACAACTAGAGTCATGTGAACAAAAAGAAACTGATGTTGATGGATGTTACAACAAGCGAAGAAGAAGAGTTTTAAAACAAACATGTATGTATGTGTGGACGCACGAGGAAACTGAATTGTTTTTGAATCTAGTACGGAATAGAGGGGTGACGAGCATTCGAGATTCAAAACAATAGATATTTATGTTCGTCACCATGTTTATGGAATGACTTTTCATGACATCTCGTAATAAACAAATCATCGCATTTGTGATTTAATTAAAAAACCCGACATTAACCACTTCTATTTTTTCAACATTTAGTAAAGTTTTGCACATTTGTCCAATGGAAAAGCAACTAATGATACAGACCCTGAAACAGAAACAAACAACATAAACAGATCAGTAAGAACAACAATGGGCTCTGTGCACAGCTCCACTACTACCTGAACTTAACGCTGCTCCTTTATTTCCTGTTTTTCATTATTGGACACACATTAAACCAGGTGTGTCTGCTACTTCCTGTTGTGACTACTGTGGTCAGGCACACCTGGATTAATCAGTGTGTCTAATAATGAAGGACAGGAAATAAAGAAGCTGCTTTAAGTTCAGGAAGTAGTGGGGCTGTGCAAAGGGCCTATAGAAGAACAGCAGTGAATTTGAAGAACAGAATGGATCAATATCACAATCACCAGTAGCAAGCAACAAGAGAAAAAACACATAAAAAAGCAAAAAGAGCAAGAGAATAACATTAGTAACTCTGAAGTAAAGTTACTCAAAGGCAGTGGAACCCAAAGATAACAACAGTCAAGTGTTCACAGACACTCCTAGTGTTTGCATATTCCACTTTGTGGTGGGTGTTTGACACAGGTTAAAAGTGCTTCTGTATGTTTAAACCAGTGGCTCTGAACTGGTCTGGGTTCAGGACCCACTACCACCCCTCAGTGACAAAACCAGACCCAAACTGATCAAAGTTAAACTCCTCAAATGTATTTAATATAAAGATGATGTGTTTTGAACCTGAGATAATACAGAATACCACAGTATGAAAACACAGAAGACAAGATTAATGACAAACCAAACTGACCAGCAGGTGGCGATGATAAATATGGACATATTCTCTTTAACACTAAATTAGGTCCATTTGGCCAAAAACTAAAAAGTGAACTCAGTTAGAAATTAAAAGCTAATTACATCCCTTTGTCCAATGGAGATAAAACCAGATTTGATGGCATCCCTTGTCATATATGAATTTCTCTATGATATGAATGCAAACTTTTGGTTCTTTTTTTATGCTGTGAAATGTCTGGTGTTCATTATCATTACAGTGCATTACTGCCCCCTACTGTTGGGGAGTGTGAATGGATGGCACTCAGCTCCACAAAAAATAAAGCACAGGATTGGTTTATTAACATTATTTTTTCCAGACAAAGGCCCACGACCCACTGAGAGCAGGTTTGAGACCCACTTTAGGGTCATGACCCACCAGTTGAGAATCACTGCTTTAACCCAGACATATACTTCTGTTACTTCACAGGAATATTTATCTACATTTAACCTTGTTTTTAAGTAATTTGTCATTTATTATAATATTATCCTCTGTATTTGACTTTTTGTGTATTTCCTGTATTTAATTCACTGATCATGTAGATGTTCATTAAAGTTCAGAGTAAATTCAAAGGTTATTTTATCAAAACACAGAAAACTGAAGAAAAAGTGTCTTTTTCAGTCTAATCTCTCATTAACTGAACATAAACCCAGTGTGTCCATCCACTGTCATTGATCCAGTTCCATGGGTTTTACTGGTGAATCAATCTTTACATTATTGTTTAATTTCTCCATATTATTTATTATTTTGTATATTTTCTTATTCACTTTTGTTCATTTTATTTATTATTTTACTTATATTTGTTCATTTTGTTGCCCGTTTTTACACCCCCCCCCCACCCCCCCTTCAATTCAGTTTTAATTTTAGTTTGTGGCTTATTTTGTTCATGTTACTTATCATTTTGTTGATTTATTATTCTTTTTTTTTTCCTTTTAATGGTTACTTTGGCTGTTTTTGTTCATTTTATTTCTTGTTTTATCCTATTTTCTTTTTCTTTTCAATTTAATTTTAATACATTTTGTACTTTTTTCCACATTATTTATTATTTTGTGTGTGAGGGGGGGTATTCATTTTTGTTCATTCTATCCACTGTCATTTGTCTGTTGGGTCTTTATGAGTTAAAGATCCACTGAGTGGACTGTGTGCAACTGGATGACGTCAACAGACGTAGAATGTGAAGAAGAGAACATTTAAACACACTTTAATGTGTCTACAAACATGCGCGCACACACACACACACACACACACACACACACACACACACACACACAGTCTCTAAAGACAAGATGATGAGTCATTGCATTTCTCATCAACTGAAGTTCTTGGAGAATGTCTGCAGGATTTGTCTCAGGTTTCTGACATTTACTTGCTCATATCAGCTGTTAAAGAGGTTAAATTATCGCAGAAGTAAAAGGGAGAGCTGTTGATTTGGCAAAAGTTCTATCCATCTCTACAAATACATTGTGATGGTAAAAGACTGCATTAACACAATCATGTTGAATGTTTTCTGTTCCAGTGCATCCTGGGAAACTGTAAAATAGCTTTTACTTTTAGAGTTATAGCGCCATCTAATGGTAGTTCTGCCTGACACCGGAAAAATAAATCCAAATCATAGGATCATGTTTTAAGGATCAAGTAATTGATTTTCAACATTTAAAACCTTTCAGTGAATTGTCAAGGGTCAATAATAGAATCAGATCCTAGCATTAGTGAATTATTGAATCAAATTAAACAGGAAATTTCCTTTAATGTTCACTTGAAACTGTAAATCCACCATCATTAAATTATTAGTTACACAATGTGCACTAGAATACATCGGCTAAAATGACTCCAATTAGGTATTTTTAAGGCAATTCTGAATCTAACTGGAAACTTGTCTTTTTATATTATTTGTCACCAGTTATTCAGGCATTCATTTTCCTATGATCCTGTGGACATTTATGAATTCCTCTACAGACAATATTTAATTCAATGCCTTCCTTAAAACTTTAGACTATTCTCTCTGGCTGTGGGATCCCTGATAATGTGATGTGGTTGAAAAAAGACACCATTGTCATCATTAAATATGTTGTATGTCAATGTAATAATCAATCAGATTTTATTTATATAGGGCCAAATCATAACAAAAGTTATCTCATGACACTTCACATGCAGAGCTGGTAGAAACCACTCTCAATAAGTAAAACATGTTTCTATTTAAGTATCATTAATTTACCTTCCACTGACTTCTACATTTTACACTGGTTATTTTTTTCACACTCCCATAATTATGTATTTTACTTATGAAATTAAAAATTTTCCTTTATTTTCAGCCTTTAACCTCCTAACACCCAGCTATGGGTTTTCTGTCCACATTTATGGACAAGAGTTTCACAACTTTATACAAAGAAGAAAAGTCCACCACAAAGGACATTCCATAAAAATTTTAAAAACTGCATCTGTAAAAACTGTTGCATCATGATGTTTCCAATATAGGCACTTATTTAATAAAAAACAAAAAAAGCTTGTACTTTGCTGACATTTCCTGGGTCTCAGGAGGTTAATTGTTTTCTTGTGCCTGTTAAAGCTTCATGTGAAGGCAACTGTCCTGCATATGAAACACAGTGCGCGCGCACACACACACACACACTAAAGTCCAAAGTCATCTTCAAATGAAACTTTAATTCAAGTTTATCAAAACCAAATGAAAAATCTGTTTAGAGCCATTGAACACAGTTCAGTCCCACAAAAACATGTTGATAATTAAATACAAAAACTCGCCTCATCAAATACAAACTCAAAAACATTCCATCAGATTTTTTTTTTGTCTCGTTAACCCTGTCTAAACATATATATAATAAAAATCCCTATGTTTTAGACCAACTTGAATAGGATCAGCTGTTTGGAACCATGATGAGCAGCCTCTGGGCTTCAGTTTTGCATTTATTAACTGCTACACAGACTGAAATGGTTCAACATCTGCGAAACATCAATGTCAGACATTCTTACAGCCCCATAAAACAAACACGACAATAGCAAACACAAATACGGTGGAAGATGTGTGAACCTCTTCAACTTCAGCTCCATCCACGTCCTCATGGTGAGAACCTTCCGCCTGTCATAAAGGACTCCTCATCACAGGAAGTGGTCCATGTTAGCCCACCCTGAGGGGCGGGGCTACAAGGACGACGCCATCTCCTCTGACAAAGAGCATGGGGATGTTCCTCTTGGTCGACTGTTGGGGAAACAATGGACAGACAAGGTTCTTATGTTCTATTTATGCACTATTCATTCAAATGTAGCACAGAAATTTAAATATATCTGTACATCTACTGCACAAACAGTTCTGCAGGGACATGTACTGTTTAAGTGACATACCACTAAATATATGAACTTAAAAAAAAAAACAACAAAAAACCTGAAACAGAAAAATCTTATAACTGTTGTTCTATGTACCTCAGGAACACAGGGAAATGATCTACAAGAACTGAATCACCAAAATTAAGAGGAACTACATTTTTGTATGTGCTGCAACTTTTGACTGCAACGACACATACGTCTATAAATCAATCAGTATCAAGAACAGGGAGATGCAGGATACAGTGTGTGTGTGTCACATACACATACCGGACTATTTCATACACCCTGCACGGGATAGGTGAAAACCTGCAAGTTAATGTCCAATCACTGTTGTGCCTCCACAAGAGTGATTGGGTGGGGTGTGGCTTTATAACTCATGAAGGTTTAAATCACTCCACTGTCACGTCTCATCGGTGCAGCAAATTCTAAACTTATTTAACATGTCAAATATAACATTGAACATACTTGCACTAAATGCACTAGAATGCAGCATTTAAGGTTTCTTTTTTCAGAATTTTCCTGGGGGCTGGAGGGACGCTACGGACGTCACTTTTACGTCCATCGGAATATTACACACCCTGATTTTCTTTTTTTTTTTTTTTCTTTACACACCCTGTTACTCCATTTCTGCCTAATACCCTGGTATACCATGCAAAGGTCCGGATCTACTAAGATCCCAACTTCCGTGTACTAATTTGCGTGCGCAATCTAGAATTTTGCGTGTGGGGTTGAACTGCGGTTTGCAGGTGATTTACTTTTATTGCCTGCGCAAATCACAAGAGGTGCAAAGTCTTGGAGACCGCCCTATTTAAGTGAGGGTTTTGTGTGTGCTACTGGAGACAATACGCTGTAAAACTGCTCAGGGATACACCAGCACTAAAGGGAACAGTGCACTGAATGATCCAGACGCATGGAAATGTAACGTTGGAGGAGTTTTGTCATAGAAGGTATTGCATGACTCATTTATTCATCTATTTTTCATTTTAAAGGTGGGGTGGGTGGGGGGGTTGGATAGACTGTCAGGCGCACATAATTTGTCACACTGTAGCCTAAAGTCTGTGCATATTTTTAATCACAATCATCAAGAGTGGAAGAGTCCCGTAAAGTAAGTGTGTATGTGTGTGTGTGTGGGGTGCATACATCTCAATTTTTTTTTTCTTCCGTCACTCCAAAAATGTTCACACGAGGGTGAAAAATGCATTCTCTGCATCTCGTTTCATCATTTCGATGTCTCCTAACCACTTCCGTGTGTGCACAATTACACCAACCCGTTTGCACCTCCTTTTGAGCCGTGTTAAATATAGACGCAGTTTCTATGTGCAAAATTGCTTTTGTGTTTGATAAATCACTTTGCGTGTGCTAAATTAATATATTGCATTTTCTCCTACCACCACATGCACAACTGCATGTAAACGCCCCATTTTGCATGTTCATTGCAGCAAACGTACTAACTGGATACAGATGCCCTATTTTGCACCTTGAAAGACACAATCCTTAGTGCGCACTGTTAGTAAATCAGTTTGTACATTTTTTTGCATGTGCGATGAGTTTGCACATGTTTTAATGCACGCAAAACTTTAGTAGATCCAGCCCAAAGTGTTTAGTCCTCTCCAAAAATTACAATGTGAAAGCAAAACTAACGAGGCCTAGTTTATACATGAAAATGTTCCTTGTCACTGCTTTAACAAACTGTGTCTGTTAGATTCCTTTCAACTGTGTAAAAGTTAGAGCATGGACTGGACTGTAGGACTATAATGAAATAATTACACAACCCAAGTTCTAGTCTACTGCTCTAATGATCATCATCACAAAGAAAGGCAAGCTACATTTTCAGACTGTAGTAGCTACATTACAACCCAACTATAAGCTCTGCCTCGGTTATAATTGGCCTTTAAACTATGGAAGTGTAGACACATATGGTTTTTATGGTATTTAAAGAAACTGATCTGCACTTCCATTTTCATTAACATCGTACACACCAGATTGTTTTCAGAAGTTATCATCTACATGAACGTCGGGTGCCATCATGGGGTCAGGGTTAGGATAAACAGAGGTCAGCAACCCTGGTCCCTGAGAGCCACTATCCTGCATGTTTCAGATGTATCCCTCTTCCAACACATCTGATTCAAATGATAAGCCTATCATCAAGCTCTGCAGAAGCCTGATAATGACTGTCAGGTGTGCTGGAAGAGGGAAACATCTAAAACATGCAGGATAGCGGCTCTCCAGGACCAGGGTTGCTGACCCCTGAAATAAACAGAGGTCAAATGTTGATGCTTTTTTGTTTCATACTGTGACGTTCCAGATCTTAAAACTCCCTTTGACCCTGTACACATGCAAGCATGAAAACTGACTTTTCCAAAATCTCTACTTTGGTTAGTTTGCTTAAATAATCAATGTAAATAATTCAGTGTCCTAAACCAGAGTTTTCATGTAGAATAAAGGAAAAAAACACATGAGGAAATATCCATTTTGTCTGACAGTCGTCTATGTGTACATGTCTGAATTCACTTCTGTCTCTTTTTGTGTGGGTTTCATGTTTCTGACTGACACTAAGTGTCATGTTAATGAACTTGTCTTATGATTTATTATTGATTAATAATGATTGTGAATCCGTGTGTGAACTTGCATTTTCAGGTTATGTTTTACATTCCTGGTGAAACAGTTCTACACTATTGTACTCAATAAAATACAAACAATTGCCTATAGTTCATCTTGATTTGCATGAATTCCTGTGACGATAATAGAATCAATCAAGGCTTTTCTCATAATAATTGATGATGTTTGATCTTATTTCCCTAATTTAGTTTAAGACTTAAATGACACAGCTATTTATGGTTAGTCTGATTTTAGGCATGAACTAATGTCAACTGTTCTGTAAATAAACCTTTGCATCTATAGCTTTGATCCCCACAACAACAACTCCTCAGAACATACATTTAACAGTAAAATCCATGCTGCACCTTGTAAAGTTCTTCATAAGTCTCTTCATCAATCTCAACTGTTGTCACCGTCTCCTCTACGTCTCCAAGGATCATGTTCAAGTGCTGATCATAGGCCTGGAACAAACAACCAAAATGTTCATGAGGAGAAATCCACTCAAAATACTGAAAAAAACAGAGCATTAAAGTGCAACCAAATCAGGATTCAGATGACATACATGTAGCCGTCCACGGAGCTCCCTGTCGTTCCTCATCTTGACATAGATCCTCTCATCCAGACTGAGTCGGATCAGATCCAGGGGCTCCTCGACTGTATTGGTGGTCGGTTGCTGCAGTAACAAAAAAAAAAGTTGAACTTATCCAACAAGAACAATTTCATCAAGTCCATGTCTCCTTCTACTGTATATTCACTGCAGCTTGTGTGGCCCCTGTTTGTGCCTCATTTTACTATTTTAGTCACATTTCTGAAACACACAGTAAACAACGTTTTGTTATTTTCAGAACGCCAAAACACTCCTTTGGTTATCTGGGTGGTCTGCAGCATTGTAAATAGGATATCCCCTTTAAGTAGCTCAGGTGTCTTTGTTTTGAGAGTTATCTAAAGTGCATTTTACTTGCCTCAGGATAAATTGTTCTGATTTTTTGCAGTTACCAAATACCAGCAAGGAATGCAATCATTTGCTATCACAGTCACAATTTCAAATAGAACTGAGCAAAATAAAATAAAATACAATAAAACAAGAATAATAAAATGGTGACAGAAAAAAGCTTTGACAGATAATGCAAATACAATCATGATACTATAATATACATATATCCTGTTAAGACACAGCAATGTTTTTTTTGTCCTTTTATTTTTTACATTAGATTTTTTTCTGGCAGGCCATCTCACCTAGCTTTGAATGTTATGACACATTTTATTTAACTTGGCCATATTATGATTTCAATAATATTCCAATGGATAGTTCAGCGCCAATTTAAAATTATTTAGGATTTTTTTTTAAACAAACCTTTATCACTTCCACATGGCTTTCCCTTTCCCTTCCTTTATAAGACTTAAGTGCACCATCCAAATAACGGACTGGTAAATCAGTATAAAGAACATCAACACCAAGTAAAATTACTTAAGCAGATGACATGGTAGATCCCAGGAACACTTCTTTAACATATCAGTGCACATATATTGTAAAAATCTTAATCCAAGTTTTTGAAATATTAAGCTCCTTTTAATTTGTAAGAAAAACTCTGCATTTGGTCTTAGAAACATGAACAGGTAAATACTAAAACACTCCGGCAGTGAGTTGTCTAATACACTGAGTTTGTGTATGCTTACAGAAGTTGTGTACTTGAGGGGCACAGACTGTGAAACAACAACAGCGAAATGAAAACTTACATTTCCTTTTATAAAATAAGTGCATCCAGTAACACAATCATGTTAGCTCTCACTAACTGGAACCACAACATGCTAGCGTCAGGCTAACCAAGCTAACGTAGTTAGCATGTTTAACAGGCCTGTCCATGTTATTACAAGCACCGACACACAACTAACACATAAAAACCACATCACATAAAGCACATGAGAAATCCTGTCTGCTACCCGTTTTCAAGAAATTTTTGCAAGCGTTGTATTGGAAAACATCGGTAGGTGTTTGATAAATGTACCAACCTGCTCTACTTCGTCCGCCATGGTGTTTGAGTCTGCGTGGTTAATCTGACTGCTGCGTGGGTTGCCAGGTCCGTGGAAAACACGCCTTTGCAGTGGACGACGAACGCATTACTATATGTTTTGTCCGGGCAACGGGTGCAGGGACGGCTCCTCACCTGAGGAGGGAATACTTGTAGAAGACATAAAAAATATTTTGTCTATATAATGATATTATACTCATCCTCTGTCCTGCAGTTTATGACAAGATTTATTTATGTAATTACTTTGCTATTTAGTGATTTTTAACAGTATTTAATGTATTTCTTTGTAAATATAATCACTTCTTGGCCATGGAGTACCAGACAAAGTAGACTAGAGGCACCCCTTTTTTGGGGGTCATTTTGTTGTACGTATTTCACCTGGGGGCAGGGTTATGTTCTACGTTAGAGTTAGGGGATAACCGGATTATGACACCACCACGACACTGGAGCATCAAACACATCAGTGATTGTGATGCTCCAGGTGAAATGCCTCAAAAAATAGGAATCCCCTAGACTACACGTGGCTTGAAAACAGACCAGGTGACATGAAACTGTGCTCTCATTGGTTGATTAAAGATTCACTCCAAGGCAACATGTTTGCACCCTACAGCCAATCAGAATCGTTTACAATTAGCTTCCAATTAGCCTTAGACATAAGTGCGTTTATGTAGTGTTAAGAAGTTCGGTTCTTCTAGGCTGCATTCAGACTGCAGACAAAAACGTTGCCCAAATCTGATTTTTTTGCCCATATGTGACCTGTATCCGATCTGTTAAAGACAGTTTGACCAGCACAAATCTGATTTTTCAAAACCGACACAGGCCACTTTCATATGTGGTCCTAAATCAGATACATATCTGATATATTGCAATGCGTCTTCAGTCTGAACGGCCAGGTCCCATTTATCTGACCTTTACATCATTGAAATATGACAAACGTCACAATTCTGCGTCCCACAGGGAGGAGAAGCGGGAAAAACATATTTACTTCCATAAACACAGTGTGTGCCTGCATGGTCAAGTATTACATCAGGACCTCTTTTGCACATGTGGGTCACTTCAGGGTCACATTCAGTTCATACTCAAAACTGGCAGAAGTCACATTTAAACATTTAATGTGTAGTATGAACGAGCACACACAAAAAAAAATGTTTTTGATGAAAAGTTTTTGTGCTTGCAAGAGATGATTTTTCGTAGTGAAATTAGTAAAAAAAAAAAAAAGGATGTTGATGGATGTTACAACAAGCGAAGAAGAAGAGTTTTAAAACAAACATGACGCAGTATGTGTGGACACGAGGAAACTGAATCATTTTTGAATTTAGTACAAGATAGAGGGGTAACAAGCATTCTAGATTCAAAACAACATATTTATGTTCGTCGCCAAGTTTATGGAATGACCTCTCATAACATTTCGCGATAATAAATAAATATTCTGTTGGGTTTCTGTAAATTGGCTTAGAGTCTGGTTTTGATCAACTCTATTTATAAAGTGTCATGAGATAACTTTTTTGTTGTGATCTGGCGCTATATAAATAAAATTTGATTGATTGAGTGATTTGATTGGTTTTCCCCTGTCAGTCGCTTTGGAAAAAAGTGTCTGCCAAACGCATAAACATAAACAAATCATTGCATTTGTGATTTACTGGAAAAACTGACATTATGCACTTTTGTTTTTTCGGTATTTAGTAAATATCTGTAAAGTTTTGCGCATATGTCCAATGGAAAAGTGACTAATGAGGCCTCGGCCTGACACCAGCCACAGTGTCAGGTCCACCCATGTAAAAGAAACACTAAAATGCAACAAAGTAACAATATATAGATTGGTAGAATTATAGAATGATAGATAGAACAATAGAACGATAGATAGAACGATAGAACGATAGAACGATAGAACGATAGAACGATAGATAGATAGATAGATAGATAGATAGATAGATAGATAGATAGATACCAATCTGGGAAATTGCAGTGCAGCAACAGAGTTTGACATAGTAAAAAATAAAACACATGAGCGAACACACTATACATAATACATCAGAAGTACAAACAGAGCTGCGTAAAACATCTGGATAATTTAACAGTAAGGTGCAAAAATAAACTGTAATGTGCAAGTGAGGACTCAATGTGTAAAATACTTAATATGGGTATTTATTTATTTAGTACGTATAAATACATCTGACAAATTCTTCCATAAAAAATTAAACGTATTAACAATATATAGACTATTTCCGTGTTTTTTGTTTTTGACCTTTGACACACTTCATGCAAAATGGTGTAAACTTGATTGGTTTACATAAAAAAAGGCTAATTTCTGAGTAAATGTTCTAGAAGAGAATATATAAAACCTGATATATTTGTAAAATAACTACATAAACCCAGTCATCCTCCACACATGTCCCGGTAAATCAACAGCAGACCTGGCAACCCGCTCCGGGCTAAAGGACAGTACCACTCTCCTCTCTCTTTCCAGATCTTTCCGTGTCTCATCCTCCGTGTGTCCACGTAGCGGTCTTCATCCCCGCTGGTACGTAATAAATGTAACTAAAAGGGGTTGCTTTTTGACTTCTGTAGCCTTGTTTAAATTATATGATTAAAAAAAAAATACCGCATTTGTCTTACTTCGAGCCTCGATCAAATAATAAGGAGCAGAGGGGGTGGTGAGTTCAGGTTCACTATGGAAATCCGGGATTAAATTCGTTATGGTAGGACGTGGTCGTCTTTTAGCGTAATGTTACGGACTCAGAGGCGAAAAAACTATTAGAAAGACATATTCAAAATAAAGTCTGAGAAGAGCAGAATATTGATCGGTTTAATATGTTAATTGTGCTGTTACAGTATTTTCACATCTTAAGCTAAATACATAAACTGAGCGTGAATGTGTGCGACGTTAACAAGGAAAAACCTTTACCAGTAAACGGTCCTTAGTTCATTAATAACCTTTATTTAATTCTAGTGTGTTTGTATTTTGTTTAAAATAAAGTATCCACGTGTGTATGTAGCCTATGTATATATGCATCTAATAGACAGACAGACAGACAGACAGACAGACAGACAGATAGATAGATAGATAGATAGATAGATAGATAGATAGATAGATAGATACTGTGACATTTATTTCCAGCTGTGGTTTTAGTTTTACAAATCTGGTCTTAAGACAAAGATAATATTTAAAAAAAAATAAATAAATAAAAATAAAAAATACTTGCAGCAATAGCAATGTACTCAATAATGTCATTTTTTCTGTAGTGTAGCTGGCAATTTTTTCTGGGTACTGTATCAAATTAGTATTCAGGTATTATAACACTATTTGAATGTAATTGATTATTTTGCAGAATTTAACCCATAAAGACCCAGTACTACTTTTATGTCAGTTCCCAAATGAAATTTCCTCTATATTTAACCTGTCTTAAGTGATTTATCACCATTTACTATAATATTATCTTCTGTATTTTGCATTTTATCAGTATAAATTAGGTATTTTCCTGTATTTAATTTACTGATCATGAATATGTTCATAAAGGTTCAGATGAAAGTTGAGGGTTATTATATCAAAAACAGGGAAAACTGCAGAAAAATGGAATTTTTTTTTTTTTTCAGTTAAATCTATCATTAACACAATGGTTCTCAGTCGTTTTCTGCCGGGCTTCCTTTGGAGGACGAAAAATCTCCAGGCCCCCCTCCACCCCAACAGCATTGTAACAGTGGTGCAATTAGAACTTTTATTGAAAGAAACATCAATATTGTAACAATACTTTTTGTTTTTCCTTGAATAAATTGTTGTGCAACTTAAAAATAACTTAGATTTGTGTGTGAATAATACAAATAAACTCAACCAGACTGCTCCCTGAGACAATATTTTTCCAAATAAACACAGGAAATGTACAATTATCTTACAGCTTTGACAATAAAGTTATTTTTCTTAGAATAATCACTTTTTGGTAACAAAGATGAACATTTTAACAATATCAGTGGCTGCAATGAGCCCGTTTCCATTGCACATCTCAGAACATTAAAGTGCAAACTGTACAAAAACAGAAATATTGCACATTTTTCTTTTCCAGTCAAATCCTTGTCCATTTTCCAAACCTTAACTCTTTGTCTAGTGACAGATCACCATGGCAGTAGATTTGTGTGTTGCACGTCCCTAAAATGAGTCCAGGGTGCTCCAACACTAAAACATTAGTTCCACCTGTTACATATTCTAACCTGAAGAAGAAAAAAAACACCCAGGAGTGGTCCCATGCCCGCCCCACGGCAAACCTTTGCGCCCCCCTTAGCTGGCATGGGATCAAGTGTCTACAACCACTGATATTTATTCATCTCCATGGGTTTTACTCCTGAATCAATGCTGATGAAGATGACAGTGTTTCCACGGTAACTATGGAGCCTCTGAACATCCAAATGGGTCATATCTGATGACCATGAAAAGATGACAAACTCTATTTTACACCAATTATTTACATGGATTAATAAGATTAGTGGATCAACAGGTTTTAAACAGTTTAGATCAGTAGATGTTTTTAGTCGATGATGGATGTTTGGGTCTTTATGGGTTAAATGAGGGAACAAAAAGAGAGTCCCTACACACTAGTGAATCATCAAACTGGTGGGTGAAGAGCTGCATCATAGTTAAGGAACCAAGAAATAAATCTGAGTGATTGTAATCCCCCTCCCAACCCCCCTTACATGCCTCCAATCCCAGTGCGCCCCTGTGCTCCATACTGGGTGTGTACTGGGTCCAGGTGAGGAGGCAGAGCATAGCAGTGGCGGTACCCATTCCATCCTTAGTTCCACAGTTACTCTGAGGTGGAAGAGAGCCCTGCTACAGACAACTGGAGTTGAGGATGAATGTTCTGAAGCTTTAGGATGATGGTTGTGTTTTTGGAAACTAGAACCTATGTTTGGAAAAGATGGTGGATCTGGGGAAGGGAAACGGCTGAAACTCACTAAGTTAATGCTAACAAAGAAGAAACACACTAATACTGACACTCAACTATGACGGCGTATAGGGCCACATAAGAAAATAACACTTGTCATTACAAGAATAAACCAGACCTTTCTGTGATGTGATGTGGTGTATGCTTACTACTGCATGTTTGCATATCATAGGATGTAATTAGACATTTTTCATTCAGTAGTAGTCTAGTTAGAACAGGGTGCGGAAGAAGAGGCAGTTTGTTTGTTTTTTTGTTGAAATGCATGTTTTTCCAGTTCCCACATATTTTCACAACTTTACGCATTTTTTGCAAATTCCCACGATTTCGGCACATAAAATCACATAATAATAATAATAATAATAATAATAATAATCTTTATTTATATAGCACTTTTCATACATCAAGACTGTAGCACAAAGTGCTTTACATATCAGTTTAAAAATCAGTACCGCCCCCCACCCACACACCCACCCACTCACCCGCACACACACACACACACACACATACACATATGCAAACCCACAAGCTCACACAAACTTAAAAAGACTGACTGAGCATGAGTAGACCAGAACAAAAATGTAAAAGTAAAAGTAAAAGAGGAGGCGCTGTCTCAGGGAGCCATCCGCACCAGGGGGCAGCCGCAACCAGGCACCAGCGACACAGCGCCGCATCCCAACCAGTGGGAGAGGGCCAACTGGGACCCCCACCCACCAGAAAGGAGCCACAGCCCCCGGAGTCCGCAGCCGCCCCCCGGCATGGAGGGCTCCCTCTGATGAAACACCGGAGAATAAGAAACATTAAAAAGATATAAAAGAATTGATTAAAAGAAGCTAAATTTAAGACATATATGAAAATAATATAAATATTAAACATTAAAATGATAAAACAGAAGCACTGGTTAAAAGAATCTTAAGATATATATATATATATATATATATATATATTAAATATAACTATAAAACCTTTGACTGGATAAAACAGAGGCATTAGTTAAAAGCCAAATTTAAAAGGTGGGTCTTGAGCCTGGTTTTAAAATTAAAACCCTGCACATTCCATCACATCATCATGCCCACATTTTTCTGGAGGAACTGAATGTCTGTCTGCCTCAGTGTAATACATACAGACTAATAATCATGCATGCAAGCCTTCAACTAAAGGTTATCTGTGAGGTTTTTCACGTGTGTGTGTGTGTGTGTGTGTGTGTGTGTGAGGTGTGTATCATGGTTAAACAGATAAGAGTTCACATTTACCCAAGGTGAACTCACACCCTGCAATGACACCCAGTCAAACAGTAAATCACTCTTTCAGCTCTTAACTCAGCTGCAGCTAAACACAACTTCTACAAAGTTATTAAGGATAGAAGGAAATATGTTATATAAATCATATATTTAAAAAAAAAAAATTACATGCAACAGCTGTCATCAGCTAAATGAAATATAGGAAAATCAAATGAAAAATAGAAGAAAACCTTGGGAAAAAGGTATGCCATACATACAGCACATATACAGTCTCTGTCTGTACAGAATACCATCCTATAATATGCTTCCAGATAAAAGGAACACAACAAATAGTGAAGATATGCTTTGACCAAATGTGTAGAGGGAAGGAGCAGGACATCTTTCAAACAATGCTTTAATTCTTGTCTTTGCATTGTCATATCATTCTTTAGGATCCATAATGCACCAGGCTGACCACAGGATGGCGCCCAAGAGAGTGTTAAGATTCCCCTGAAGGTCTCAGGTCCAGATGATTGGCCATCACTGACACTCACAGATACTGTGGGAGGAGATGAGGCCATATTAGACCAAAGACAAACAACAGTGAGCTGATGGAATTCAGTATAGATCATCTTTAAATGCATGTGGTGAACTGTTAGCATCACCCCCCACTCACCCACCCTTCACTGAAAATGACATGGTTTTATTGAATAAAGGAAAAATGACATGTAAATGTTGTTGTCGAAGAATGTGTTTCATTTTTATTTCTTCTGTAAATGAGTTGAATAAGTCCAGTTTCCTCATTTGTGAATCCTTACATGTCTTTGCAGTGGAAGTATATATTAATGTCATGTTCACATCTTAGCAGGAAGAATAACTTCAAACTGGAAGTCAAACTGAAGTAGATATTGATAAAGTGAACCTAAATCTTGGCTGATTTAAAGGGGAACTATGGCAGATTTATACCTTATTGTTAGTTTTCCAAACCTTGAAAAATCTGAAATTTTGTGTAAGAGTTTTAATAAAATATGGAAAAAACTTGCGTTCATAGGTGAATTCTAGAGTACGCACAAAGGCACACAATCTTGCAAGATAAGAAATACATGAGGAAAACATTAAAAACTAGGTATGATTTCACAAACCGCTCATTACGGAATGATTCTAGTGAAACTTGTTTGTGAGATATCCATGCACTTTTATGATTTTCATATGCTTTGAAAATGTTTGTCAGTAAAAAATAATTTACAGTGAATTATGCATTCATCCATACATTTATTAAAATTATCTTTTCTACTACACACAACAGGCACAGTCTCAACCAAAAAAGTAAGAACACAAGTATTAAAAGTATATATAGTCAAGATGTGGGGCAAGGGAGTAGGTTTGATTTTGACATTGGTGGGGACACAAAAGTGCTCCAAGGCAGCACTCCTAAAAGTTGCTGTTTTTGTGCATTTGCAATGATAATTTCATATCATGTATCATGAGCTGATCAAACAAGCAAAGAGTCAGAAAAAAAATCAGTAATCAACATTTAATAATGCATATCTGAATATCTGATGACAACAGAAGAATTGAATGCATTCTGCAGTGTTATAGTGTGGTGGCTGTGGCTCAGTTGTTAGCGCAGGTCATCAGTGTTCAAACGGTCAGCAGTTCGAATCCTGGCTCCAACTGTCAACATGTCAAAGTGTCCTTGGGCAAGACACTAAACCCTAAATTGCTCCCAGTAGAGTGTGGCAGGAGCCCCCATACTGGTGTAAGTGTGAATGGGTCGGATGTGAGGAATTGTAAAGCGCTTTGGGCACCATGAAGGTGTAGAAAATACACTATATAAGGTCAGTCCGTTTACCATTATTCTCATGACTAACATATCCATCATTATTTAACCTCACCTGTCAATTTCCTGCCTCTCCTCCAGCTTTTCTTCCTCTTCTCTTCTACCTCTTCCTCCTTTTCCTCCTCCATCTCCTCCAGCCTCTCTACTGTCTGTCACCTGAGAAAAACATGTTGATGCATGACATGTGAACAGATTAGCGATACAATGATCATAGAGTTTGATGGTACAGTTTTTGTCTGAGCAAAAAGGGCTGTTACTTTCATTTATTACATGTAATTTATTCCCCAAAAATATGGATAAAATCACATCTAGAATCAGAGGTTTTATTGTATTTTCCCCACAAATATTATTTGTGTTTTTTAAACACTTGCTCTCTTCCACACAAATACATAAAAATAATAAGTAAATATAACTATTAAAAAAAGTGTATCTGTTTGGCATTAAATATCGTCCTTTATTCTATATCTGTATTGTTAAGCCACTGCAGTTCTATACCCTTGAACTCTGACTCCTAAAGAAATAATGTTCTATAGTCAAAGTGCAACAAACCATAACACAACTAAGGTGTGTCATATGTAAAAAAAAAAAAAAAAAAAAAAAAAAAAAAAAAAAAAAAAAAAGAAGTCTAAAGCATATGCTTCTAGTTGTCATTTGTTTCCGTACTCACCAGAGTGCACTTCACATATGCTACAGATGTGTTATTTCAGACTGTAAACATTCCACACACACACACACACACACACACACACACACACACACACACACACACCATAACACATACACTGATTCACTGCATTAAAACACATCCATTATTTAGGAGATTGGCCCATTGGTCAGCATTAAAGAAGAAACAAACCTACCTGACTGAATGTCATGGGTTCTAAATTATTCCTGAGTTAGTGTGATCACTGATTAACTAAATGTACATTACAGGATGAAAATGAATGAGGGCTGTGTATCATATGAATGGTTTTACTGCATGCATCAAATCAGTATTTGAGAATTTAATCAATTCAATCATGTTCAGTCAGCATATGTTGTCAGAAAAGATATATGAACTGATCATGCTACTCATTACAACTTAAAAAATAAATGAATTATGAAAAAAACTAATTATGTAATTCAAATCACACATGAAGAAATTGCCAGGAAAGCAATTCAAAATTATAGAAAATGCTCAGCTACTAAATATTAAACACTAGGTTCAACTCCAACGTGTCACGGCTAACAGCCTTCTGTAACTTTAGAATATCGAGTTGGCAAATGTTAAGTCAATGCTGATACCACTAAAACTAATAAAAACAATATGGACTTCTGTTACCTTTGAATTGGAGTTGGTTACAACAGTGTGTATGTACTTCTAAACTGTAGGGGGAGCTCCATAGAGAAAAATGAACAAAAATAGCAAAGAAGAACAAAATGGTCAAATCTTGCAGAGTTCCACTTTAAAGAACTGCATGAGAATTTTTACACCAATGTAGAACTAAGCCATGTTATTTCTCAACAATACTCAAAGCTGAATGGTTCCATGACAAGGATGAAAGAATTTTTATCCCCCCCCCCCCCCCCCCCCCAAAAAAAGACAATAATGATAGCATAAATAGATCAGTTATAGATGTGAGTTTAATTATCAAACACAGGATAAACTAAAGATGAAACATCAATACGTGTGGATGATTCTTAAGTACGTACATATAAATTTAAAGTCCTTGTATTTTACTTGAGTATTTGTATTTTCTACTCACCTACTCATTTTTAATGTTTAACATAAAAAGGAGGATTGAATGTTCTTTCCTTTGTGGGTTAAAATCAGCTGAAATAAATAAAATACAACAATAATGAAATATAATATGCCTACAAAGTAGTTAAAATGAGCCCAACAGTTACAGTCCACACACACACATGAATTCATGAAAAAAAAAAAAAAAAAAAAGTAAAACTAACATTTAAAGCACAATGATGACTTTGACATTTTTTAAAATCACAGTTATTTATCGAAATAAAGTTTTTCATGTTAGGGAACTCGGATCAACTGGTTCTGTTGGAAAGCAGATGTAATTCTATGTATTGCCACTGTGAGGCAGTGTTGTATCACAGATGTTCAGGTTCATGATCCTCTCACCCAGACTGGAAGGTGGAAGGTGGACAGAAACCAGTTTTCTTTGAAGATGGGTCAGTCAGTCCACTTGTATTTAAGATGTTGTTGAGCTTGTAGTCGACATAAACAACACAAGAACACCTCAGGGTTTAATGACATATTTTAGAACACAGAAACCACAGTCTTTTAAAAGGTAAAATCATTCATGCAGAAAGAATACAAGCATCATCTTTAAATATTAAATCGCTCATTTCATAAAATACTAACTAGCCACAGGCAACATCACAATAAAACCCATCCATCCATCCGTCTGTCCGTCCGTCCATCCAACCCGGAGGTCTGTACGCCCTCCACCCAGAGGTCTATGCTCCAGATGTCCCAGACCTTGTGGTGGTACTAGAATTGGTTCCCCCCTCCATGATCTGGTACCCGGGTGGGGGGTGAGGTGTGTGTGTTCCATCTTGTGGTTTGTTAGGAGCCATCTCTTTGGGGGGGGGGGGTGTTCTGTCGCAGACCCCTCCCTCAGCAATCTCTCTCATCACATCCACCTGCTGAGCGCTGCACAGTAACAGCTCCTTTTTCCTTCATCATTTCTTTTCTGCAGTTGTGCAGTGCTGGATCATTGCACCTCATCACCTACAGTAACCTGGACTTCCTCCCCATCTTTTCTCACTGGATTCTGACTGCTGCATCAGGCTTTTCTGTTTGTTCTCCTTTTGTTTGTTTCTGTTAATAAATCTGTTTCTACCTTCAACACTGTACATTTGAGTCCTGTCCATTCACACTGCATTACTGTTACTAGAGCAAATCTGAAAAAATTAGGAAAGTGATATTTTTCAACATAATATATCATTAAATTTTACCTGTTTTGTTTATCACATTAATTGTGTTACTTATAAGCCAGAGAGGTGCAACTTCAGTAAAAAAAATCGTTACAAAGGCACCACACTGGACCTTTATAATGTGGGAGGGGCAGAACCTATGAGGAGCAGCCGTTGGCGGTAGTAAATGACATTCCATTTTTGTTTCCAGGTGATGGAGTGTGAGTAAAACAGTATCAGTCAGTGAGACAGATTGAGTTAAAGTACCTGTTGGTGTTTGTGTGAGTAAACCAGTAGTTGTAAATCAGTGTTGTCAACTCCTTGGTAAGGAAAGTAGCTATTGGCTGCTCTAAAAGTCGCTTATATTGCACACTAGGTAGCACCTCCTAAACCTTGGGTATGGGGGCCTGAGAGACAGCTCTCCATAAGTACTGTGACTTGCCTTTGTTTGGAAGATGGGGGGGTGGGGGTGGGGGGGTGTTGCACACACGATGGGAGGCTTCTGTGACACTGACAGTGAATGCTTTAGGATGATGGAGATCAGTTACTGCAGGACGAGACGTACTTTCACATCACAGTCTCCAAAGTCTCCAGTAGCACCTTAAAAAGTTGGTAGATTTGTCACTAGTTGCTTTTGAAAAAAAAAAAAGTCACCGAGAGAATATGAAAAGAGAAGTTGGCAACACTGGCTCCACTACTTCCAGTATGTGGATGTGGATGGAAGACATTTGGTCCAATCAGATTTCAGTGTCTATGTGTTACCGGGATTAATCTAATCTGCCCTGGTCCTTCAGAATCAGTAGTGAAGGCTCATGGAACTTTATCTGTATAGCACTGGGACTGTTTCTTTAACCAATCAGATTCCAACTAGCTGGTCCCCATAGTTCTCAGCATTTATCCCCCCCTCTGATTGGATTTTTAAGAGCTAAACTATTATTGGATATAACTTTGTCAATATTCTATTTGATTCATGCCAATAAAGCTCATTGAACTGAATTGAATTGAGCTATTAATACATTTGAGGTAGAATGTTTTTCCGCCCACAATGGCTGACGGAGGACAGGAAAATGATTTGGTCTGGGACAAACTTAAAAATCCATTTTCAAGGTGGACTTTTCCAGAAAAGCCGGACATCATGAGGAGAGGTCGGCTAACCTCGACACTCTGGTGGAGTGGACATTCTGTGTCTTCCAGAGAATCTAAACTTATGTGAGGAATCCAACTGGACAGAGGAGACTCAGCCTTGGCCTCCATGGACATAAAAAAGGACTTATTGATAGAACTGAAACACACAGATCACCTCTATGACAGTCAGGGAAGGATTAAAAGAAAGGAGGTTGGATTTATACATAAATAATGAGCATCTGTGAGGAGTAGGATATGATGTTTTTGATTTAAATGTATGTTTTAATCATGTTATTAAATAAATATTGATTGTGAACTGCTCCAGCTGATGTTCATGGTACAGTTGTGGTTGTAGTGTAGAGGTCTGGAGTTGTCTGAACTGGGTTTACAGCTTTAGTCATAATGGGATTCACCCACAATACTGGACATGCCCACGCCTTTTATTATTTTGCATTATGGTATTGATGGTTTCTAGAATTGTGACATCATAGTGGCGGTATTAAGAGGTGGATTAAGTCCAGTAAGTCCCCACTGAAGGCCCAGGAACCAAAAGCACGGACCACCACTGGTCAAAACACAGTAAAAAAAAAAAAAAAAAAAAAAAAAGGCAATGGCTACTGCCACAGTACTGTGGCACAAAATATTGGTTTGTCTATTGTCACAGACCAATCAAATGTTAGCATTTGTACTAGAACCAATCACGGTGATATATAGCATACACTTCAGTGCATTCTTCTGTGCATTTTGCTACCACAGTAGTGTGGCAATTGATGGAAGAAATGACAAATTAATGATAGTATATAGTACAGAATAGGAATTATTGTTCTAAATAGTCTATATGTTTTTTATGGTGTTCTTTGCTCTGGAGGCTGAAGAAGGTGGGCGGAGCTACATGCTAGATGTGCTGTGTGACTTCTCAGTTCTGTGTCAGTTGAATGTATTGAGTGCTGTGGTTCTGTGGAATTCTGCACTCTGAATGTTGTACCAGTAGCTGATTTATATCAATGTCAGATTAACCCCCCCCCACCCCACCCCGTTTGAAAATCTTTAGGAAAAAAAGAAGAAAGAAACGCTACGCTGGGAATCGAATCCAAATCTTCCATGATGCAATCTGATACGTTATCGCGTGAGCTAAATATCTCCTTTGACCCAGGGTGACCTTTTAACTATATGATTGCCTTGGCACTTTTTCAGGATATTAGTTACCAGTCTAGATATGATGTGATGAGGGCACTGATTGGCTCTGTTGTAATAGACAAACCAGTATTTTGTGCCACAGTACTGTGTCAATAGCTAAAAAAAATAAAGGAACATTACCACAACACTGAAAGCAACAGTAAAATGAAAAACAAACAAACAAACAAAAAAAACCACAAGGAAAACTGTGTAAAAAAACAAAAGACAAAAGCCCAAACTGTCCATTTTTATCATGAATCGGCCTCACTCACTGCTGTGTTTTACTCCCCAATCCACAGGCAGCGGGGGGTACGTTTGGACATTTTTTCGATTGAGCAAACATTTGAGTTTTCAGGAATATCTAAAATAAATCATACATTCAGAACGCTCACCACAGACACATCAGGGGTTAAAGGGTTAAGTGTCAACCACTGTCATTTGTCAAACTCCATGGGTTTTACTGGTGAGTCAATGTTTCCATCTTCACTACAGAGCCTCTGAACATCCAAACTGATGATATCAGATGACCATGAAAAGGTGACAAAATGTATTTTACCAGTCATTTCCATATACTAATAGGATTCATAGATCAACAGTTCAAAGATCAAATTTTAGATCAGTAGATGGTAATGGTCCATGGTGGATGTTTGGGTCTTCATGAGTTGAACATAAAACATCTTTTGCAACAGAAATGGTGCTTGTTATAGTCATGCAGAAATAGACAGATATAGAAATAGATAATATAGTTTACTTCTCTACAGCAGTGGCTTTGATAACCATCTTTTGATGATTTGTCTCTTTGATTAAAGCAAAGAAACAAGAATAGAGATCGACAGTGACAGAACAAGGATAGAAGAAAGAGAAGCAAAAGAGTAAATGAACAGCAGTGAGGTGGAGAAATACAGGCACAAAACCATGAGGGAAAGAAGCACCTGATCCTCAAAGACAAATCAATGTCACCTCTGCATGTCTACGCCCACTGGGGCGCGCGCACACACACACACACACACACACACACACACACACACACACACACACACACACACACACACACACACACACACCAACAGCTGGATGTGTCACGTGCTGCTGCAAAGCTGCTCACCTCCTCTGATCACAGATGCACATTAGGTTACTGCACATTTAAGGGACTTTCCATTGACTTACACTCATTTTGTCAAGTCTTACTGCAACATTGAATACAGTTTGTCTAAACCGAACCCTCCCCCACCCCTGACCTAAAGTTAAAAGAGAACAGGTCTCAGATTTAGCCATTTTCATTGTAGGGACCAGCTTTAAAGCTTTAAGGCTGTGAAGGCTAGTTTCTCCTCAATTTACATACTTAAATATGTACGTCTGTTTAAAATGTTTTCAAGAATCACTGCCTTTATACTTCCATATGTTCACTGCGTTGGAATGATTGTCTGATTATCAATCCACCAGAGGGCGCTGCTCTAAATTAACATATTGGCTAAAAACCAAGAAGAAGAGAAGAAGAAGAAGAAGAAGAGAGTCAATAATATTAAACATAGTGATGACAGAGGAGGCTTTACTAATGTAGATAGATAGCAGAGGTGATTTCTCATAAACTGCAAGGGAAGCTCAGCTTCCCTTAAAATTACAAAAATTAAATGGTTAAATATGTACGGTTATATTGACATTTCATTGACTACAAATGTGTTAGAACACGTTCATCTCAAAGACGAGTTCGTTCAGAATCAGCTTTATCACAAATCAACAGACTCGATGTTGTTCACTTCTCATACATTCCCGTTGCGCTGTTTTCTCATATGATCTCTGCTCAGAGCATTTGCCCGTAGACGCCCGGCATCCATGCACTTCAATGGGACTGAATGAACAGTTTTTTTCATTGTCTCAAAACTGGACAGTAATTGGATAAATGCCACGATGCTGTCCCGCCCCCGGACACTCAGTGTCTCTGGGGGTCAATGGAGCTGTGGGCGGAGCTCGGCTGGGCTGGACGCTGGGCTTCCAAGTGCTGATTGGAGGATCAGTCGAAAGGCTGAATCCCGTTTGATTGACAGCTATTTTGAGATCTACTCCTTCACTTGACAGAGTTCAGTTTAATACCGTCGAGCATTCTGCTGTGAAATCGAGAGAGAAACCACTACGAACTTACTTGTTCATTTCTTGCACTGTAAATAAAACACACTCATTGTACTTCCTTGCTTCAATTTAACATAATTTCAACGTTTCCTTGTTTCAGTTACATCATTTAATCATTTCTTGTTCGAGTTTAGTATTGCTTTGTAGATAGTTAAATCAATTATACTGTTGGCTAGGTCGGCGTGAACTAGCTATCTATCAAGCAAGGTGCACACGATGGCAGACAATGCTAATGGAACAGAGGGCCACATGTATGTTTAAATAACTTGACAATTTTTTTGATGTAAGCCAACAATGAGCTTCCCCTCTCTGAAAGACGAGCAGCCACCACTGACAGGCCGACCGACCGACCGACCGACCGACAGACAGATAGATAGATAGATAACTTCATTTCAAACATAAGTAGGCAAAATGACCAATTTAAACAGAAGACTTCAATATATGGAAATAAATCAACTAAAAAAGAAAAACAAATGTCACACAATGTATATCTATTTCATTGTGTCTCTTTAACAATACTTTATGTCAGTGTTTTTCAACCTTGGGGGGAATTCAAATGGGACTACCTGAAATTTCTAGTAATTGATTAAAAAATAAATAAATTAGTAATAAAAATATTTTTTAATGATTCAATATATATTTAATTATAATTAAAATGCCAAACACTTTTCCTAAAAAAAATCCAGTTCAAATAAAATGCAGGATATAATATCTGAGAGGGCATATCTTCATTGACCCAGTCATGTGACCACATGCGTTACTATGCTTCAACCTGCCCAGACACAGTCGCAGTCAGAAAACCAGACCGAACAGAGAATGGAAAGATTTCTTTGCCCACCTGGCCCTGCTAAGACATCTCCAAGAGAAAAATGTTATTGTTTTGAATGTCTGGGGTCAGTAGAAATTTGTGATGTTAAAATGGGGTCACAAGCCAAAAAAGGTTGGGAACCACTACTTTATGTCCTTAAAGGAGTTGAAAGAAGCCTAGCTTATATTGTCCCACCCTAATTTTTCATGACTTTGGTTAATCAGCTAATGTATACAGTCTATATAAAGAAGAGGCCAGTCATTAAATTACAAAAAAAAGAGAACAAATGATTACATCCCATTAATGACTATTACTGTTGGACTCCTGTTCATTGTTACTATATCTCTGGAAAATGAGGTTTTTATACATCTTAAATTTGATGATGTTTTCATTCTGTTTGAAATTTTGTTCCATTCTATTCCACAACATGAAAAGAACATCTGTTTCAGATTTGTTCTAGTGAAATGTTTTTTCATATTTAGTTTCTGTGTGTAGTCATAACCACCCTCTATCTGTGAAGAATTTCTGGTACTTGGAAGTCATTTATTTCTTGCTCTGTATAATATTTGTGCTGTTTTAATTTCCACCAAATCCTTTAATTTGATTGAATGTAAGGGTAAGAATAGTTTATGGGTATGCTCCAGATATCCTGTATTGTTATTATTCGTATCGCTATATTATATTGAGAATGTTAGTTTTGCACCAACTCACACAATTGCTTTTTGAAGAGTTCCTCCATTTCTGGAAATGATTCTCTTCACATATTAACACCACCCTTGTGATTTCCAGAGGTACTGCTGGGTTTTCCAAACAATGGACAGAACCCTCCGTCCGTATATGTAACGTATACGGACGTATTTAACATTGAGTGTAAATGGGCCTTTATATGATATTTATGTCCCCATAACTAAAGAAAAACAGAAGAACACATTCATATTTGCCTAACTATCTTTGTGAGGACATCTCATTTCCAGCTTCATATGCTAACATCACCTCAACCAAATGCATAAGGCAGACCCCAAAACCAATGTCTACCAGCTTTAACTGTCTACTTTAAAATGCTTAGCTCTGCTCATGTGTAAGTCTCTCCATGGTCTAGCACCAAAGTACATCTGTGACATACTGATCCCATATGGACCATCTGGGACCCTGAGAACCTCAGGGACAGGTCTTTTGCTGGCACCCAGAATCAGGACTAAACACGGTGAAGCTGCGTTTCAGTTCCATGCAGCTAAACTCTGGAACAGTCTTCCTGATGACATGAGACAGACCTCTACTGTGACAATGTTTAAGTTCAGGCTGGAAACAGCTCTGTTCAACTGTGCATAGAACAACTGAAAGGGTTCTATCTGCACTCTTCTCTTTTACTTTATTCTACTGATTATTATTTATGTTTTATTAATTATGTCTTAATTGTAATTGTGTGTTTTTAACATGTCTCTTTTCCATTTTTGTAAAGCACTGTGAATTACCCTGCATATGTAGCATGGCCAGCCATCTGTCTTTCTCAGTGAGAAATCTGTCTGGAATCGTGGGGCTTGAATCTAAATATAAAGGCGGGACTAATAGGTACCGAGTAAACCAATTACGGATAAGACGGACATGACGGGAGAAATTTAAGAATACAGGGTGTAATCTGTAATTCAATCCTTATTTTTCAATCACGTAAACAACTGACAACAGTTGTAAAGAGATTTACGAATTTGGAACTGACTTTGACTCGCGACGAAAAGAAAAACCTTGCGAAACACCCGTCCCTCAGACTTGTGATTGTTCATGCAAAATGTCAGACAGCACACTTCGGCATATATATGTATTTCCTCTGTGTAATTTTTGCATCTTCTGCATTCATCTGGCAGGCCAAATTGAACCCTGTGATGGGCTGGTTTTGGCCTGCGGACCGCATGTTTGACACCCCTGCTTAAGATCCCAAAAAATGTCCTCATAATGCCAAAATGTCATCACTTTATAAAGTCCACATGACTACACTCACACACACACACACACAAACACACACACACACAGGTAGCTCAGTGGAGGTATGGACGTCTGGCTGCTCGGCCGTCTGTCCTCTCTGTCTGTCTGTCTGTCCTTTGTTGGATCAGAGACACAGCAAGACTCACTGACGTCAGATTCTCTGTTTATGGAAAATCAGAAACACACTTGAATTGTGAAACAGGATTGTCAGCCAATGCAAAATCTGGAAAAACCACTGAACCACAGATGCCGGCAGTAAATTCTGTAAACACCTGTGTGCAGATTGTAATTTCATGCATCATTAAGTATTTTATCGTCATTATCTCATCAGTATTTTTAAGACTGGGAAAAGTGTTACAGGGCCTCATGTAAAACAGTATACAACAAAGAAAGCGAGAAAAAAATAAATAAATCACACCTATGAGAAAATTCACCAAAATGAACTATGTAAAAACTACAAAACATCAACCCAAAAAACACACAAAAGGATTTTCTAAATCTGAAGAGATGTTTTATCTGTTACCGACCCCACACATAAAGATAAAAAATCCAGCATTGAACAGTTTGGATTGTACTGTGTGGTGTGCTCCGATAATCTCAACACAGCACACCACACACATAATGATTCTGTCCCACCACTGATCTAGAATCTAGTCCTCCAAGACAGAAATCTCATGTGATCAAACATGATCCAACAAAAACGAAGAAGAAACATATCAACAACCGGAAAACACAACAGAGACGTTAAATAGACATTTTCGGGCCTCCCTCAATTTCCTCCATTTCTGAGGTCCCCTGAACTTTATATTTCAGGTCGGCCATGCTTGTTTTTATTTACACCTACTTCCTTGTTCCTCAGTCAGCTCGCTACTTGATTGGCTACATTCTGTTCTACGTCACAATTCATGGAGTCATGACTCGGTAGTTGTTGGCTTTCCCCACACATGAAGATTTTTGGTTGTAAATATTGAACAATTTTAATATTTACAATTGTCGCCGCAGACCCGTTTTGGAGCCAATTATCGGGACTAATTCCCTCTTAACTCACCTCAGACCACAGGATAACCTTATAGGATAATCTTAGAAGACATAAAATAATCTGACGTTTGCCATCCTTGGTCAGGAAGGGGGAAAATCGGGACAAAAATAGCCCAATTATCTTAATGTGTGTACCCTGCTGTAACGTCACAGTTTGCTCTGCTGTCTCCTCCCTCATGTTGTCACACCTCATCAGCCACAAACAGTTTCACCTGGGTCTCCCAACTGCTGTCCTCTCCCTCACCTGGCCTCACCTCATCAGCAACCACCTGATCCACCTGTTGCTCACAGGCGTGCTGAATCAGCTGACCAGTATATGCAGTGGTGGAGAATCCCTGCTCCATGAAGTAAAAGTCCTGCCAGGTATTGTTTCTACCTATTCACTTAACACAGGTGATTCCACTAATTATCCCATCTACCCAGATAAGGGGTTGTGCTCATCAAAATGGGCTGGTTCAGTGAATGGTTTGAACAAATACAGGGTGGGGAAGCAAAATTTACAATATTTTGAAGCAGGGATTGAAAGACAGTGTATGACCATTTAGTTTATTGAAAGTCATGAGAATTTATTTGCCACAAGAAAACTGACATAATAGAAAATGTTTTTATTCTATGTGTCCTCCTTCTTTCTCAATAACTGCCTTCACACGCTTCCTGAAACTTGCGCAAGTGTTCCTCAAATATTCAGGTGACAACTTCTCCCATTCTTCTTTAATAGTATCTTCCAGACTTTCTCGTAATAGTTTTGCTCATAGTCATTCTCTTCTTTACATTATAAACAGTCTTTATGGACACTCCAACTATTTTTGAAATCTCCTTTGGTGTGATGAGTGCATTCAGCAAATCACACACTCTTTGACGTTTGCTTTCCTGATTACTCATATGGGCAAAAGTTTCTGAAAAGGTACAGATAATAGTGTTAGGTATGATTATGACATCAATATATGTTTGGTTTCAAAACAATTGACGTAGTGCCTGCTGAGAAAAAACAACTAAATGTTCATTGTAAATTTTGCCTCCCCACCCTGTACATGGCAGGACTTTTATTTTATGGAGCTGGGATTCTCCACCACTGGTTATTTATGACTTAATGGGGGTTGTTTTATTCCTGATTATGATTAGTCAAAAAGTGCATATTTAAATACTACCAGAAATAAGTTTATCTTAAATTCACATAAAACAACAGAGAAGGTGCTGTCTTACATGTAACAGCCACTGAAACCCAGCGGTGGAGAATCCCAGCTCCATAAAGGAAAAATCCTGCCATGTATTTGTTCAGACCATTCACTGCACCAGCCCATTTTGATGAGCACAACTCCTCATCCAGGTAGATGGGATAATTAGTGGAATCACCAGTGTTAAGCGAACAGGTAGAACCAATACATGGCAGGACTTTTAATTTATGGAGCTGGGATTCTACACCACTGAGTATATATGCAGCTCTGGTTCAGCTCCTCTTTGTCGGATTGTTCTTGCTTCATGACTGACTCTCCACCATTGGTTCTTAGTCTGACTCCCTGGTTTGGACTTAGCCTTCTCCTGACAACGTCTCCTTGTCTCTGCCCTGGTAAACCTACCAGCCTTCTGTCCCTGATTTCTACTGCTGCCTGTTTGTTCCCTGGTTTTCATCCACCTGTGACTGGTTGTTTTTTCTAGTGATGGTGTGATGAGGCCCCATGAATGTCTTGAATCTTTCCGGTCCAACTCCTTCACCAAAAGCCTGATCAGACAAAGCCCCATTCAACAGCTCATTTGGGAACACTAACATCTGCTGGTATGTTACATGTGGGCTAGTGGATCTCTTAGTATAATTGTTCAAGTATTACGACAAAATCTCCATATTAAATTAGATTAGATTGAACTTCATTGGTCCTTTGGGCAAAGCCCTCGGGAAATTGAGGTTCCAATAGCAGCACAACACTAAACATACACATAAGAAATAATACAAGAAAATAGCAAAACAATAACTTCAAAAAAAGAAAACAGTATTGAAAAAAAAGGCAGTTGCACATTGTAAAGTACTAGTAGAAACAACAAGTAGCAAGGTGGTAATAAGAAAAATAATAATAATAAGGTATTTGAGGTTTTGTAAAGTCAGATGAAATAAATCTGTCCAGATCATGGTATATTGGTGGTATATCAATGTGTCAATAGATCAGTTGTGGTACAGTATATCAGTAAGGTATTGTGTGTGTGTATACATACAGTATGTGGCTGTATTTGGCTGTATTTGTGGATAAACCGTTACAGAGAGTGCATGTGTGACTGGGATATATTTGAGATTGGGCAAGTTAGGTGGACGATTTGGGGGTGCTTTTTTTTTAGTATTCAGGAAAAAAAAAATGTTTACAGCATTGTGGCTCAGGTGATTCCTCTTTTTTCATATAAATTCCCCAACATTCACTCACAGGGGACCGAAACAAAATTAATTGCATATGGACGCAGTCATGTGATTTCTACTAACGGGGCCTCGTTTGTATTTTGTCACGTGATACTTTGAAAAACAATACAGCCCTCGAGACCGGTTTCATTTGGACTTGCCCCCTTCACTCGATCAGGGCTTCAGGGCTTGAGTATCAGATGTAACATCACTAGTTTTTTTTACCATTCTCTGTTTCCCTGAGAACGAGCTCTGAAGCATCTGCTGCCGTCCAAGTCTACTGTGGTTTTGTCATCCCCGCCTGCCCTGCGTGTTCCAGACACTGCTTCTGCCTTTACTCTAAGACTGCTCAACTGAACCTTTAAACTAGCCTGCCCTCTTGGCTTAGAGGTTGATTACTCGTCTGCTGTGTGGGAGACTTGACTTCAAGCTCAGCGCCCGCACCTGCCCACCTGAATTTTCCCACCGCCTGATTATCATCTGTATGATATTTAATAAAAAACTTATGGAACTGTTCATCTGTGTTGCATTTGGGTCCTCCGTTTTCCACCACCCGTTACAGTAAAACAGAAGGAACCCAAACTAAGACAGTACTTATAAAGTTGACCCAGTGATTATGGATTATGGTGGAATAACATTCTGTTACATAATCTCAGTGGCTGTAGATGAGTGTATATGATCTGAGAGATGGACGGATTTTACAAATACTGGGTTTGAACCCTTGTATTTTATTTGTTCTGCCATGAGTCACTTTCCTCACCATCTCGGTGTGTTTCCTGTTTCTTTTCTCTCCTCCTCTGTCTGGTTTCTTATTTCACATTAGTATCAGTTGATTTTGCCGTTGCTTTGGCATCAGCAGTCGTCAGGATAAACCCTGATTACACATGAAGAGTTAAGGTTTAGTTGAGTTTTTAGGTAGACTTTGATTTTCAAACATCTGACTTTTTCAGCTGTTTTATGTTTATATGTGACTTATTTTCGCTTTGGTCAGTACCAGGTGTCTTTACCTGGGCTTGACTGTCTGAATATTGTCTCTTGATTTAAATGATCCACGTTTTGTGTAACTTGATTTGAAAAGACAAAAAAATGCAAAAACTGAGTTTTGGCCTGGTTGCGGGTAAATTGCTACCCTTAAGGTGGAAATATGAAACATTTAAGTAGAGCTGAAATGATTCATCAACTAGAATTGATTAAAAAAAAAATTCTTGGATTAATATTTTCCTGAATTGAAGCTGTTTCTTTAATTTCTCTGCTGGTAAACATGGTTCCATTGTTGTGTTTCACACGGACACTTATTGTGATGTACATGACACCAGGATCAACACAGTTGTATGTTAGTTCCATGTTCAGTTGGTATAAGCTAGTAAGTTGGATCCAGATGTGTTGAATACTGCACTGTAGGGGTGTAACTGTGCATTTGTTTGTACCAAACGGGCCTTCAATACAATATGGAGGTTTACCGAGCAAATACATGTAGCCTATGTGAAGAACGCAAACACTCACCTTAAGTTTCCACATGAACCTTGAAGTGGAACGCACATAGGGCCGGATCTATCAAAGGTTTGCGCGTATTAAAACGTGTGCAAACTCATTGCACACGCAAAAAAATGTACAAACTGATTTACTAACAGTGTGCAATAAGGGTTGCGTCTTTCAAAGGTGCCAAATAGCGTCTGCATCCAGTTAATACGTTGGCCTCAATGAATATGCAATATGGGGCGTGTACACGCAGTTGTGCGTGTTGTGGGAGGAGAAAATGTAAATATATTAATTTAGCACATGCAAAGGGATTCATCAAACCTGAAAGCAATTTTGCTCATAGAAACTGCGTCTGTATTTAACACGTCTCAAAAGGAGGTGCAAACGGTTTGGATGCATAAGTGCGCACACATGGCTGCGGTTAGGAGACAAAGAAATGATGAAACCAGATGCAGACAACATATTTTTCACCCTCATGTGAACATTTTTGGAGTGACACACACACACACACACACACACACACACACACTTTACAGGATTCTTCCACTCCTGATGATTGTGATTAAAAATACGCACCCACATATAGCTACGGCAGGGGTCTCACACTCTATTTACCTGGGGGCTGCAGGAGGTAGAGTCTGGGTGAGGCTGGGCCGCATCAAGTACTCCACAACAAGAACACTTCCTCTGAACACAAACCCTTCTTCTGAACATGAACATTTCTTCAAACATGAACGTTCCTTCAGAACAGGCTTCCATTGGTTACTTGTTGCTCCCAGACATTTGTCAGCTCTTCCTCTTGCACACATGAGCCACATTTGGCTTCAGGGAGGAAGCAGTGGAGACCCTCAGTAGGTCTTGAAGATGCTCATCATGCCGAGTTCAATAATGAAGTTTGATGTTGTATTCTTTGTGCACTGCAACTTTTTCTGTGCACATACGACCCGTCGGGGTCCCCCTGTGCTCAACAAAAAAATATTCCATCTCCCACTTCTCCTGGAATTGTCTGTGCTCGTCGCTAATCTTTCTCTTCATGGTAGATTTTGAAAAACCCATGACTGGGACAGGATAAATTTGTATGTCACTTATTTGTCACGTCCTCCTTCACTAATCGCGCATATGCGAGGTGCGTTCATGGGCGTCGGAATTCCGAACATCAACATTAATGAAAAGGGAACGCAACAAGTATATATAAATAATCACTTTTTTAAATAAATTCCCCCACAAAAAATAGATCCTGTGAGAAAAAAACTTGTGGGCTGCACTAACATTAATCTTTGGTATCAAGTGGGGGGCCACAAATTCACATACTGCGGCCGCCAATTTGAGATATTGAGACCCCCGGGCTACAGTGTGACAAAATTATGTGTGCCTGACAGTCATTCTATCCAAATACAACCCCCCACCCACCCCGCGCACGCACGCACGCACGCATACACACACACTTTTAAAATGAAAAATAAATGAATGAATGACTGAGTCATGCAATACCTTCAATGATAAAACTCCTCCAACATTACATTTCCGTGCCTCTGGATCATTCAGCGCACCGTTCCCATTAGTGCTGGTTTATCCCACAGAGTTTTTACAGTGTATTGTCTCCAGTAGCACAGGCAAAACCCTCATTTAAATAGTCTGCAAGACTTTGCACCTGTTGTAATTTGCGCAAGCAATCTTGGTAAATCACCCGCAAACCGTGATCACACCCCACACGCAAAATTCTAGATTGCGCAAGCAAATTACTACAAGCAAATTGGGATCTTAGTAGATCCGGCCCATAGTATGAGCCAGGTGGCCACCAGTGGAACCCGTGTGCAATATTCGATAGACAGACGTCTAAGCGGTACCGACACCATACACATGCTGAAGGTGAACCAGTATGGCAGCTCAGAGCTGTGTCACAGGTAAAACCCAGAGTTGGAAGAACCTCCATCTTCTCTAAGGTCTCAGATTTGGGAGCATTTTGGATTCCTTGTCAGTTATGTCAATGGACAGAGACAAGTGGACAAGAGCGGTATGCTGGCATTGTTTCGTGAAGATTGGTTATATTTCTGTAACACGTCAAATTCATAACGCATTTAAAATGACACCACCCAACCATTATATATACCAATATTACAGCTATCAAGACAAAAACTGTAACCCAACTACAAATACCAGCAGCATTTAAACAGCCTTTTTATTTAAGTAAAGTTTTTTTTTTTAATGAAACTGGTCTCCTTCACTGCACCGTAGATGTATTGAAAAAGTATCAAACCTAAGACCCCTGTACCAAAAAACATACCAAACGGCTACACCCCTACTGCAGCCGTAGCATATTGTTTGGAGTTGTTATTGGACGTTGTTGTTGTGTTTTTATATATATATATATATATATATATATATATATATATATATGCACGAAGAGGAGATACACAAAGCAGCCAGCAGTAAACCACATAGAAACATATATAAACCAGCCAATTAGCAGTAAACCATGTAGAAAAAAAAAAAAAAAATCAGATGGAAACATATACAAACCACATAGAAATATATATCAAACAGTCAACCAGCAGCAAACCACATAGAAACATATATAAACTACATAGAAACATATATAGACTATATATAAACATATATAACCCAGGTCAGCAGCAGTAAATCACACACCTTAGCAGATATCTCATATCTTAATCATCTACAGTTCCATTATTAGCCAACTTTGCTTCATTTCCATTCAGCTAGCTGTTGCTAGTAACATAAAACGTTTTTTGTTTTGTTTTTTTTTTTAACGTTATAAAAGGTTACACCCCTCTTTAATTGGATTACTTTTCTGCCTCCTCTTTTCTCCTCTTCTAAACTGTGCAGCTAAGGGCTTGGAAGGCTTTTTCATGGTCAAACTCTCCAACTTTTACCTGAATACTTAGTTTAATGAGAAATTCTCATGTCATCAGTAATCAGCCTATGCCGCAAACCAGTCCTGCATGCATGGACATGCATATGCACGAGCATACAGGCAAACAGACACATGTACAAATGTAAATGTAAATGACACCTCTGATATTCAAATCCGTTTAGCTGACGTGACCCAGGCAGAACAAATACAAACATGTTGACAACTCACACTAAGCGGTTGGAGATACGAACTGCCTCCTGTCCTGTCCAACTACCGGGTAATTGTAGCTTTTACAGGTAGATGGAGTAACTGTAACAAATACAACCGGAACCCAGAAGCAGAACGACACAAAGGTAGGAGTTTGAAAACCTTTACTGAGGCTTTGTTGAAGCAACAGGAGTTCAATATTTCAGTTACAGTTTCAAACTCAGTCACAAACTCAGTCTCAGTAATCCGACAGGGGTAAGGCAAAGGGGGGCGTCGGGGACAGGCAGATAGTCCAGTAACCGGGGAGTCCGTAGAGTCCAGAGGGGCTGAGACAGAAGACAGGGTCCAAGGCGGAAACAGGTCGAAACCAGGCGGCAGGCAGAGAGACGTGGTCTGGGACAAAGGGCAGGTCGAGCACCAGGGAAACGGACAAAAAGGCAGAACCAGGCAACTGGGTCAGGCAGGGATCAGACGACGGGTAGCAGAGCAGGTCAGGGACGAACGAGATCAGACACGAAGAATCAGGTAGGTATAACGCTGGAAAGTTTCTCACAGGTAGAAGACAATCTGGCAGAGAACAAAGGAGGGAGAGGTGAATATAAACCCTCTACCTAATGAGCCCAGGTGTGCTCACATGTGAGGGGAATGAACTGATGAGGAGGTGTGACAGAAAGAGCAATGAGGAGGTGTGGCTGAGAGTGAGGGGAAAAAAGAGAAAGAAAGAGAAACAGCAGAACAAAAAGACAGAGATGTTACAGTAACAGCAGGGACAGCCAATCACATGTACGAGAGCAAAACCGCAGAGCCAATCAGAGAGTGATAATTAGGTTAGAGGCGGGACTTCTAGGAGAGACCAACTATTAACCCTTTGTGTGCCATGATCATTGGCTAAACACTACGGACAGCAGTTGGTAGGGACAACACAGTAGTGGCTGGATATTGGTAGGGACATGTCCCTAGCATCCCTACGCAATTCTACGCCCCTGAATTGATCACATTGAATTAAATGATTTGTATCCAGTCACCATGGACCTTAATGTAACAGACATACATTTTAATTAACACAATTGTCTAGTTTGTTATTAGCACTGTTTGTTACAGTCAATTAAGATTTTCCATCCCCTCGTAATAATAAGTATAAGCCTTTCTTTTTCATTATTGATTACACCAGAAAACATACATTATGGTGAAAAATGGTAAAGTAAATCAGAACACATACACACACATTTTATATATATATATATATATATATATATATATATATATATATATATATATATATATATATATATATACATAACAACAATATGTACTGAACAAATATTGACAATGTGATAATTAAAAGAAATGTAAATAAATGTGTGCAATTCTGTCTGTTGATCTAATCTGCAATCTAGTGATCTATTACGGAAGAAATTAACACATTTGTGTACTGTTTGACACTAGATGCTAACACATTTATACATAGACTTTTGTACATTGTTCAGGTTGATGACGGAAACCACTAACAGACTGATTAAGACAGAAAGAGAGTTGGTGGAAAACAGAGAAATAAACCAGTAAAGACAGTCACTAATATCAGCAGGCAGTCAAATGAAAGTAGAGGAAAGGAAAGACAGGGCGTCTGACCGAGCAGCAGATGGAGGCAATGTGGTGGGAGACAGGCAGTGACATGAAAAAGGCGGAGACAGAGGCGGAGACAGGTACTGGTAGTAAAAGGTCAGTGCTCCTGTGATAAGGCGTGTTTGGACAGCATGCTCACAGTGAGAGGCCGAGCGCTTGTCAACACCATCCCAGTGCACTTCAGTGGTCACAGTCCACTCAACGGGCGAACGAGGATGGAGGCAGAGCAGTGGAAGAGGCTTTTAGAAGGCATCTCCAGGAAGTGTAAGAGGAATGAACACATTGAATCTACAAACAAACCAGGAAATAACAAATACAGCTGTCCATCTATGCAGATCTGATGACCGTGTTTATCACCAAATACAGGTTTCAGTTTTTGCATCTATTATTTGTCTAGAGAAACTATTTTTTCTTCCTTTTTTGTCTTTACTTGTTGAATGGACAAAAAGTAAACTGCAACTGAAGCTGACAGAGGAAAAAGGAAATGCACATTTGTAAAAAAAAAAAAAAAAAAAAAAAAAAAAAAACACAATAAAAACAAAAACACATCAGCGTTTAAATACCATACATCACTAGATAGATAGGCAGGCAGACCAAAGTCAATCTTTCAATCAAGTTTGGACTCATCTTCATATGTTTTTGACAGTTTATTAAAGTTCATTAAATCTATTTTAATAAAGGAATGAGTCTATTACAGCTTCTTTTAAGAGTGCAAAGGGAAGATGTTCTTTCTCTGCTGTAGTCATTTCTTTACACAACATTTTATATGGAAAAAGTTTTCTTCCAAAATTCTAATCCAAAAAATAAATAGACAGACATTAAGGAATCACGTTCATTTCAGGTACTGATATCACTGACAGTAGTAGTCCAGCCAGAATATTCACATTTATGTCAGCCCACAAATAATGTTTATGTTGTCGTTTTGTGTTTTGGTCTGATGCCCCACCCATCACCTATCTCCCAATCACCAAGTCAGTAGCATTTCAGCATCCAGGTAGCCAGTTCCCACTGAGCTGCAGCTGGAACATTTCTGATCACAAATGTCTGACATTAGTAAACCTAAAAGGCCTCATTATAATTCCCAAACTGGGGTTCCATTAAGGGGGGGATAACCATGACAAAATCATGGGGTCCAGCATTCCTGGGGGGCCCATACAAGCAGTGGAGGGGGACCAGAGAGTTAGAGGAATAGTAAGGTTCAGTTTCACTTTCACCCCCCCCCCCCCCCCCCCCCCCCAAGGTCTGACAGATTGCTTCCATTGACTTTCTTGTAGCAAGGGCCCAACATGATTATGTTTCAGGGGTGCCCCACTTCCCTAATACATCATTGGAGATGCTTTTAAAAGATGGAGATGGCTGAAAGCGAAGAAGAATGTGAAGACCGACACCAAAGTTACTAATTTTCTCCTGGGCAGGTAAGATTCAGCTAAGTTTGGCTAACTTAAGTCTTCTTATTGTAAGCACGGACATTTCAAATATTCTCTACAGTCGAAAAATGTTATGCATGTTTGTTCATAGTATGTTAGCTGGTGGATCATTAAATTGACCAGGTAATAAATTGTTTGAGAAACACAAACAGTGACTCATTATTGCTAACATTAGGAATGCATTATGCTGAGATGCCATTAGCACGGCATGGCAATATGAAACGTAACTGAGACATTACATTGGTCAAATAAGTCCTCTTTCAGTCTTTGCACATTGCATAGTAGCCTGTAGAAGAGAGACAGCGGGCGCATATCGAGGCACTGGCATGGATCCTGCAGCAGCTGCCCGGGTGCCTCAATCTTCAATTACTTTGTAAACCATCATGCATGAAGCATAAACATAATTAACAGATGATAAACTTACAGTGTAGGACTCGTTGCTTGCCGTGGTAGCTCCTTGTAGTAGACACTCATGCTGGATCTGGCAACCTCTAGTCTGGAGGGGAGGCGGAGGGGATATCACGCTCTACAGTATTTTGAATGGGATTGCAGTACCAGTTTTGGCCACAGACCTACATCTGGCTCCTTTAAAATAGGAATATACAGAAATGTGTTGAGAAAAGGACAGAACTTTAGCATGCAGAGATGAAAGACTCAGGACAGGAGGAGATTAAACACCTCTTTCTTTTGACACTGTTTCCATTCCGTTGACTGATGTAGTCACAGTCTGAGTTTTGTTCAGAAGGGATGTTTTTTGTGAAGTTACAAGGAGGGTTAGACGAGCCGACTGAAGGCAACAAGAGCTGAATCAGAAGACTGCCACACTGGAGAGGATGCCTCCCATTCTGAGCCTCTGTCTGGGTTTATGGGGCTTTCACATGGAACACCACCACAGCACCGCTGCACCCTGAAAACCAGGATTTACGCTGAAATACGGTGCATTGCTGCGTAAAGCAAAGCAATAAGCTTTTGTTTACAGTGACTTTAGAGCAGCTGTAATGTGTTGTTAGCCCCTGGTGGCTGTTCTAAATCCACTGTGAATCTCTGCTTCACATGACTTATTTTCTAAAATGGTTACTGCATAGACCTGGCAACCATTTATATAATACATTGCAACAAAAAGTGCAATAACTTATTGATAACGGTCTTTCTCTTGCCAAAGCTTTGTAGTGAGACTTAAGTGATTTTTAGCAGAATCATGAAAAACTGACTCACACCTGAGTCAGCATGCAATCTCCCAAATGTATATGAAAATCTGTGTAGAAGCCAGGAGCCATTTTGGTCCTTTGGAGCCAGAGATGACCATATTTGGACAAAAGGGCAGGAGCACATCGTTAGCCTCATAGCATAATTACCAAAGTCATATTTTTGGACAATTTGTGATATCTGTGCGACTTTGCTCTCCTAACACTGCTGATTCAATTTTCATCATTGGCAATGACCTGAAAAAAATAGGAGTTAACCCTTTTAGGATGATTGTGTCTCCGATGACACATTTTTTTTTATCCACCATCATTCAAATTACCATAACTCCTGAACCGTTTGCACTGTTGAGAAAATCCAGACGTCATCTGAAAGCTGATTGGGAGCTTTCAATTGCTGTACAAATCATTAAGAGGCCTGCATTCGCTGAGTGGGAGGAGTGGAGGGGGGCGGAGCAGAGAGCAGCAGAGTGCAGTCAGTGACAGAGAGATGGAAGAGTTTTATAACTTTTAGCAGCATTTTTGTGAGGTTTTAGTGGTAAATTCTTGTAACTAATTGGATTTAATAATGGTAGTGCTGTTTTGGAGTGTTCTACTAGTGTGTTTTGCAGTGTTTTTTGTTGAGTTTCACAGATTTTTTTTTCACTGTTTTTATCTGTATTTTTCTGGTTTGTATCGTTATTTGATGAATAACTAGAAATAGGTAAAAACAATAATTGTAACATGGACACATAACAAAAATGTTTCAGCACATGTAGAATAGTTGAAAGTTTATTACTATAATCTCATAGAATGTCATTATACACAATTACAGTTGTTTTTCAACATAAAAAAAATCAAGTTGTTTATTTTTTGTTGTTGTTGCTGCTGTTAACACACTGTTTTAACCATTTATTGCATATAATAATGATAATTAATGGCCAGACACTGAAAGTTAAGTTCTTCTTGAAAAAAGGTGCAAAAGAATTGACAAAAAAGACATTTTCTGACACTTTTATTGCAAAAACAACATAAAAAACTCTAGATGGCTTGTTATAATGATAGTCATTAAGCAGTTAGGCTATGAGGGTAACGACATGGTCACTGAGTTAACACTAAACGCTGACTTACTGTTACAGTAGCAGTTGCATAACATAGTCATTTTATGGTCTTGTTAGATTAACTTGTCAAGTACAATTGACGCTGTTTTAACAAAACTGTTTTATTCAATTAACAGAAGGTCTGGACATCTGATTCAGCAGACATTAACACCTTCTACTTACCCTAAAATCTTATTACCTGCAAAATAAATTAAAGATGGTCTTAAACACCTGAGGGTCCTAATAACACATAATAGATAACTCCTGGAAAAAAATATATTAACTTCTATTAGAACCAGGTCATTTTGGGAGGAGCATTTAGTGACCTTTTGTAGAATTACACTTGAACATACAACCACACCAGCTTCATTATTGAGATGCATCTCACAGGGTGAATTAGAATCTATAAAATAATTAGTATTAGGCAGAAATAATGATGTAATGCAGTCAAAAGTGTGTGTTTGACGTCACAGATCAGCCAATCCAGCTTTAGCAGAAAATACATTTTCTCCAACTATTTAGAGCAGTCTTTCTCAAATGGGGACATGTCAGTCATCTTATTAAAGCTTTGGTAATATTTTAAGAACATTTCTGTTTTGTTAGATAAAATAAGATATACTCTCTTGATCTCCCAAGGGGGTAATTCAAATGTACAGCAGCACAAGACAATATATATCAAATACAACAGAAAAATTAAAAAAAAAAAAAAAAAAAAAGAAACAAAATATAAAAATTTGATACAAAATGGAAAAATGTGTATATTTGTAATGTATTATTCAAGATGAGTTTGTTTGATCAATTAAGTAATAATTTTTTGTTGATGAAAGATTCATTTATTCATTAATGACTTTTCAGTTTATATTCTGCACACAAAATGTACTTATAAAGATTTGTAATTTTTAATATATTAAAGTTAAATATATGTTGTTTGTTTACAAAGTTTTTAATATAACAACAGACACCTTTGGCACAGGAACAAATTTTGATTCATTTTTTCAATTAAAACTGCTCAAGTGAGAGTTGGGGGTACTTGGCTAAAAATATATATATTTCAGGGGGTACTCCACTGTTAAAAGTTGTGCAGCTGGGCTCGCCTTTTTGACTGAACCACTCAACAAAGGTTGCTCTTCTTCTCTTTGCCTCAAACAGGCTAACAGATAGACAAGTGTGAACAGAACAGTTGCTCAGTTGATGGCGTATGGGTTTGTCTCTTCCGCATTTGTTGGATAGCTACAGAATTCCTTCCACATCACCACCTACTGTTGCGGCCCTGTAACACCCACTCGTTATCAGGCACAGGCCGCAGGACATGCTTGTGAATGCAACATCTGCCGGAAAGGTGTGAATGTATCTAGGTTCGGCACGGGTCTGGATACCCAGTCTGAAAACGCCCTTAGAGATGATAAATATATGATTTTAATGATAGATATATTAAGTATATAGTCATTCAATCCCACTCACAGATTTGGAAACATCTATAAGTCATTAGTCATCAGTCAGGCCTTAAAAGGGTTTTCTTCATCATCATCATCATCCCAGTGCTTTTTCAATAACGCCCTCTGGTCTTGAATACATAGATGAATAGATCAGTGTTGCCAGTTCTGACATTTTACTAAATATAGTCTTAGTGCCCCATTGTATTTGCTAAATCATTTATCTGGCTGACATTGTGAAATGAACTCTGCTGTCGATGCAAAACCAACTTGGTCATTTGTGCCAGCTGTTGCATTTAAGTGTGTGTTTCCATATTAGTTCTCACTTTTAGTGTTTGTGTTTACATAGTTGAATGTCCGTACATACTCACATACTTTCATACATCTTGTGGTTTGTGAGTGATTGCATATGAAAACACCTAAGATGTTTTCCATTTTTATTACTTTGATAAATGGAATTATGGTCAATGTAATTTGGTATCATTTTTGACAGTAATTCTAAAAAAAATAAAATAAAATAAAATACCCCCCAAAAAAACAAAGTATCAATCAATCAATCAATCAATCAATCAATCAATCAATCAATCAATCAGTCTTTATTTGTAGAGCCCTTCACAACACTTAAAGGGACCAAAAAGCTTTCCAATAAAATCAAAGCATATAAAAATCAACAGTAATCAATAATAATACAATATAAAATCAATATTAAAAAATACAATAAAAACAAATACAAGTAATGTGTCATAGCATTACTGAATGTAAAAAGCCAATTTGAATGAGCCTGGATTTAAAAAGGCCAAGGTCCATGATTGTTCTCATGTCTGGGGGCAGCTTGTTCCAGAGCTTAAGCCTAACCCTAACCCTAACCCTAAACCCTAAACCCTAACCCTAAACCCTAAACCCTAAACCCTAAACCCTAAACCCTAACATGAGGACCCAGCCACAGAGAAGGCCCAGTCTCCCCTTGTTTGGACCGGGCTCTGGGCACTTCCAATAAGAGCTGATCAGTTGACCTAAAGGCCCTGTTTGGGTTTCGCACAGATAAAAATTCACACAAATAAGGTGGGGCAAGGCCATTAACACCTTTAAAAATTAAAAGTGAAATTTTAAAATCAATTCTAAAAGAAACTGGAAGCCAGTGAAGAGAACAAAGGACTGGGGTGATATGCTGACGTCTGGAGGTGTTGGTTAAAAAATGTGCTGCGGCGTTCTGCACCAACTGGAGGTGACTGAGGGAGGACTGGGAGACACAAACATAAAGTGCATTGCAGTAGTCGATTCTTAAACTGATAAAAGCGTGAATTATAATTTCAGGTCAGTGCAATTTAAAAAGGGCTTTACTTTGGCTAAAAGATGTAACTGATAAAAACTAGCTTTGACCACGCTGTCATTCTGTCAAATTTAAAACTACTGTCAAGACAACCCTCATGTTTTTACATTTGACTTGAGCTGGGAAGATAATGGACCAAAGTCAGTCAGCATCACAACATCACCAAAGAAAATATAATCAATTTTGTCCTCATTTAAGTGAAGGAAGTTTTGTCCTAACCACATCTTAATGTCAGAAATGCAGTTGATCAGGAATTTAAGAGCATCACATTTGTTTGCAAACAGTGAAACGCTAAGTTGTGCCTAACCATAATAGATCCCAGCGGTAACAAAGAAAATAACATAGGTCCCAAAATGGAGCCCTGGGGCACTCCAAAGACCAGCAAGGCAACAGATGAGGAGAGGTCACCAAGAAAGGTCTGTTTTTCAAATACGACTCAAGTAATTTAAGTGCAGTCCCACAAATGCCAACATAGTGTTCTAGCTGAGATAAAAGGACTGCAAGTTTGTATAACCAAGGTTTACATAGTAAAAACAGTTCTGAAATTCTTAAAATAATGTGGATATTAATCAACTTTAACACATTTAGTTTATAGATCGATATTTTATTTTCACATTTAATTAAACACATTAAGTAATATACTTAAAGAAACAGAAATATGCAAAAGAATACTCACTTAAGTAACAGAAAAAGACCTGCATGGTTGTTTAGATCAGAAATGAGTATAATTTGTTAGCGCTCCCTCTACAGCCTGTAGAGGGTATCAAAGAGGAAACAGAACTAACGAGAAATTCTTGAGTAGATGAAGAACAAGATGGAGGGAGAGAGAATGTGCATTCAGCCGTGAAAAAAGATAAAGACGTTGTTTAAGACAGAGATTCTTGAATTACTTGATATAACTCAACAGACTGTAAGTGTTACATTTACAGTGAAACTGCATTTGAGTGAGTAGATAAGTTTTTGTTTCAACTACGGACACTTTATGTGCTTTTTATAAGAGTGCTAGCCAGGAAGATCTAGCCTGATTAAAAGACTGATCTACATCGAAGCTATTTCAGATATCGTTGAGTTTTACAGGAAGATTTTTGTTGAAGACTACTTTTTCCAGTTCGGTACCTGCTACATGAACTTATTTCATCGACCTCAGTGTTTTGTTGGATGCCTACAATGCATGCTACAATGAGAACAAGATGGCGAGCCACCCGCGAACAGTGATGAGATCTATAGGAGGGTCGGCCGACTGGACGTGTAACGTACTCTTTTCTCCCTCCTACTCTTTACGGATGAGTACATTTCCTTTTTCATTTTCTTGGTTAAGGAACAGAACTGTGTTTTGAAAGCTTGTGATGGAAACTGTGATCTAACAAACTGAATACTTTAGTTTTGTTTGAAAAGCATATATTTAAAGACAAGTGTGTAAACTGTTTGCATTTCATGTTAAATTAGAAATATTGTTTCATGCACATATTGATGTTAAGTATATGTGAAGTTTGAGTTGTTTCTGAACTGAGTTTTATAAGAAAACTGAGAATTAATTAAAGTCACATATTCAGTTAACTTTCTAGAAGTAGGAAGTTAAAAGTAATTATTTTATTTTATTTAAATGAACACCAAAATAGAGGAAAATAAGATTCAATTAGAGACCTCAAATAGAAATAAATAGGAAACAAATAGGAATCAAAAGAGTGTGTTTAATGAAACACAAGGATTGAAGGAAATATCCTGATTTGAATTTTCTCTATTTGGTATTTATTTTATTTCTTTGTTTTTTCAATGAACACTTTTGAGCTTTGTATAAATATTTTTTACTAAATCTTCAAAATCAGCAAAACCAACTACTTGAGTGATTACTGCCTCCTGAAAAGCCCTAGATCTTCTGATGGCCTAGATCCTGTCTAGTTGTGTGATACCCAGTTACACATATTCTGTATACACAGACGTTACATTCGACTGTATCAAACGCTGCAGGTAGGTCTATTAGCACTAAGAGAACAGAGCTCTTAGCATCAACAGACGGGGCAATGTCATTGTGCACTTTTAACAGTGCCGACTCTGTGCTATGTCGAGGCCTGAACCCAGACTAAAATTTCTTAATAAAAACAGTTACATTCTAAAAGCACCTGTAGTTGTGTAAAAACATTTTTTCAAGAACTTTGGAAATAAAAGGCAGATTAGAAACAGGTCTATAACTAGATAAAACAGAAATCAAGATTTGTTTTTTTTTTTTAGCAAGGGTCTCACTGGAACACATGTGGTCAGAGATGCATTAATAAAAAAACTAAGATCGAAGGCCTGACTGTAGCAAACCCTTCTTTCAACAATTTAGTCGGAATAATGCCAACTAAAAACAATTTTCTTCAAGTTATTATTTTTGCAGCTGTACTTAAAAAAAGGAAAAAGTCAACTGAAAAGGACATGATATATATATAAAAAATGTATCTGAAAACACTGTTGCATCACGTTGTTTCCAATTAAAGCACTTATTTAATGTAAAACAGCCAAAATGTTTTCTTACTGGGTCTCAGGAGGTTACTTATTAAAAATATATATTGAAAATTACATGATTGCATAAATATTCACCCCCCTTTAAAGTGGATGAGTTAATTCAACAGAGGTCCAACCAATCAGTGCTAGTATTCTCATACCTAGTGAAATGGAGATCACCTGAGTGCAGTGAATGTGTCTGGAAGGTCCAGTGACTGGTTCTTTTTTTATTCCTGGATATAATTGCACCATGAAAACTAAAGAACACTCCAAGCAGCTCAGAGAAAAGGTTATTGAAAAGTTTAACTCAGAGGAAAGGTCCAGATAAAATGTCCAAGTCACTGAACATCCATCAGTACAATTCATTTAAACCCATCATTAAGAAAGGGAAAGAATGTGTCTCATGTAAATCTGAAGTCGTACGAGATGGAAACTACGAAGGACAGACACAGAGACGCCTATGACCGCCCTGAAGGAGGTCAAAGCTTCAACAGCTAAGATGAACAGAGGACCAACACAACAAGAGGGAGAAACTGAAACCTTGGAGGACAAACAGATTCAGTCTGGAAGACAAATACAAGTGGGAGGAGATTTACTTTACAGAGACACAGTGACCAGGACGTCTTGACAGCATTATGGGCCCATGGGCAAGGGAGTGTGTACTGGGGCCCCTGTGACAACTACTCATAGGAATTATTACTGGCTGGTTTCAATTTAAGTTTCTCCTGTACAGTTGGTCACCATCATGCACATGAACACTCTGAGTGGTATTTCAACATTCAATAATACAGATTTCAAATTGTTGGAAATTATTTATCTGTATAAATTCTAGTACAAATAAAAAAAATCTTTATAATCTTTTTAATCTTTATAAGATGAATAAAAAATTGGACTATAAAATAATACTAAATTATTTAATGGGTATGTATCATATATGAAACAAGGTGCATCGAAGGGTTAACATACACACGGTTTAAAGACAACATGGTGAATGTGACTGGGTAAAAGTTCTGACCTCAAAACAAAAAAGTTTGACCAGTGTCCAGATGTACAAGACTGTTTAAGAGTTACTCAGACTCAGTGCTGTTACCATGGCAAAAGACACATCTACTAAATAATGACTAGAGGGGGGTGAATATTTATGCAATCATTTATTTTATGAAAGGTTTGTTTGTTAACTCTTGTTAAAAAAGATCATTTATATTATCAATAACTTGATTTTTGAAAACCATAAAAGTGAAAAACATCCAAGGGGGTGGACACTTTTTATTTGTACTGTATATAATTCAGTCCATGTGCACACTCCATGTAGGCCTAGACTTCTTTGTACCTGTTTGTTTGTGTGTTCTTTCCTTATCTACAGAGATGAATGGAACACTTTGAGGCACTGCTGATTACACAGACCATCTCCTCTGTCTTCCTCTCTTCACGGACAAAGAAACGTGAAATAATTTCAGAAAAGATTAAGATATGGTTGGACACAAAAGATAGGAGAAAAAAGTGAGAAAGATGAAGAATAAAAGAGAAAGTGAAGGCTCAGAGGGTGTGTTTTTATATGGACTGGAGTATGATCAGGAGGATTGATTATGATCAGCTTTTGTAAGTACATCCTTATTTAATCAGGTAAACATTATCAACGACAGAAACCTGGAAACGCCTTTATTGGTCCCAATTCTGGGACACTCCGTTTAGCTAGCTGGGGTTCTCTGAAAGAAACTGTGATACCGTTCCATATACACTTATCCCAGTTTCAGACCATCTGTACACAGCTATAAATAATCCAACTGATCATGGAAAAGAGGAAATGAGTGAAACAAGCTACACCATCCAAATACACAAATGAACATGATTTCAACGCAAATCTTCAATATATATTCACCCTGTATTAGATAGATAGACAGACAGACAGACAGACAGACAGACAGACAGACAGACAGATAGATAGATAGATAGATAGATAGATAGATAGATAGATAGATAGATAGATAGATAGATAGATAGATAGATAGATAGATAGATAGATAGATAGATAGATGTCTTTCCAGCTACATTTTATTCTTCTTGAATAGAGCAACTGTAAGACCCAATAATTTCCCCCTGGAATTAATGAAGTATTCTCATTCTGCTTATTCATCCACATATGCTGGTTTGATTGCATGTAAGGCTAGCTTTAAAAGGGTTATCTATAGTTTTGTGGCAAAAAAAGAAAAAAAAAAAGAGAAAAAGAAAATTAACTTAAGCTCTAAAATCACTACCACTGAATCATCACTGACTCTCATTCAGTGACTTATGGTGTCCTTCAAACTAAAACTCATACAGGTAGATAGGTTACATTGCAGAATTTCTTTGACAGGAAATGGCTGATGTGAAACCATGAGTCACCTGCTTTTAGGGATGTTTTTCCTGTGCTGACTGTATTGTCATTGCTGCTTCAACTGCCAGTTTAATAGATTACTTCTGAATTGCCAGCATACTTTCCTCCCTCTACTGTCTCAGTAAAGCAAGAGCAATGCTGACTCTCATTTTGGCTTCTATTTTTATCAGTTTTTTTCTTTGGTTTTGAAGGTTCTTATGCTGGAGTGTAATGGTCTGGTAATAGTTTCTTTATAAAAAGCTTGTGCCCATGTTGTGTTTAGTGTTATTTCTTGTATGCTTGTATGTTTTTTTTTTTGTGTGCACATTAATGACTGAGTTGATAATTTTGTTATTGCTAATGGTTAGCTGGCTTTATGCGCATATGTATCCTGTTAGCTTTGTGCAAATTATAACATAAGGAAAGCTAGTTTTTAGCTGTTTTGAGTACAGAGACGTAGTCTTTTGGCCAGTGTGGGTCACTGTTACATGCCACTGATGTTTTGCTGCAGTGTGCAGGCTAATGGCTAACACCAAGCAGCCTGTTAGAGCAGAGCTGCATGAGGCTGTGTGTGTAACTGTATAGATTCATCATAGGTTCAGATGTTATCATATGAAATGGAGCAGTACCTCTGGAAATCACTGGGGCAGTGTTGAGATTTGGACAGAATTATTTCCAGAAATTGTGGAACTTTTGGAAAAGCAACTGTGTGAGTTGGTGAGAAACTACTGATATATTTACAACTAACATTTGCAATGTTAACTGCCTCCTCTGTTATTGCCATGTTTGTAATTATTGTCTTTCTTTATTGTCTTCTTCTCTAAAAACTCTACTCTTCTTGGTATTTAGCCAATATGTTAATTTAGAGTGGCGCCTTCTGGTGGATTGATCACCAAACACTCATTACAACGCAATGGATGTATGGAAGTTTAAAGGCAATAAAACGGATGTACCTATTTACGTACATAAGTTGAGTAGAAATGGGCCTTATGGATCAAGGGGAGGTCAGAGCAGTGAAATGTGTAACCAGTAGATGGCACTAATTATTACACACTTATCCAGTGTATTTAGGGCTGGCTTCACTGTTTCAACATATCACAAGAACCTCAGTTCTTGTATTACTGACTATTACTGAGATATGACTTTCATTACCACAGATAGGCATGAGGTTATTTGACCACAGTCTTTTCTCCTCATAATTACAGGTGAATGCTTTCTTCTGCCAGATATTGCTTTTTAACCCAAATAATAGTACCTGGCTGATGGATAAACTGCGTACGAAAAAATGAATGGACACATCTAAAAAAAATAAACTGTCCATAATAACAACAAAAAAAAATAGCCAGTGGTGATTTTTTAGAGTGCTTTTTCATCATTTATACTGGTGAGTGTTCTGAATGTATGATTTATTGTAAATATTCATAAAAATTCAACCATATGCTCAATCGGAAGACTTTCAAAACGTGCTGACAGAATAATTTGGTCTGTCCATAGCCATCTGAACATGCTCAGTGCAGCCCCTGCCACTTGTGGAATGGGGGGCAAAACACAGTGCAGTGAGAGAGACCGACTCACTATAAAAATAGACACTGTGGGCTTTTTTTTTTTTTTGTACACCATTTTTCTTGTGGGTTTTTTTTGTTTTTACTGTTGTTTACAGTGTTGTAGTGATCTTATGTTTTAAAAGGGACTGTGTGTGTGTGTGCGTGTGTGTCGGGTGTCACACAAAATCTGGAAAGAGCTGACTGCTGCAGTTTGGCATACTTATGCATATTTGGTCAAGGAAGAGACTAGTAAAAATGGCAAGTTGATCGGATGAATATTTTAGGAGATATTAGTAATTTTGGAATATAATAGCCTTACAATCACGTTGCTATGGCCAGAATCACAGTGCCTACACTTAGAACAATTGGGTAACATTGCGCTTTGGCTGCGACTGCTGGACAAATGCGGTACAGCATGCGTGAATACACAAATATCTGCGCTGCGGGATCGGGATACTTCCCCTCAGGGTCGGGATGTGGATTTTAAAAACATCCCCCCTTTTGGCATTCCACCCTTGGTATTGACAATGATGAAATCCAGGAGGTGGAAGATTTTTTCCCAAAAATCAGCTCTCCCCAGCATAAAAACGATCACATCTAGAACCTGTGATTCCCCACAGGTCAATGCAGTAGTTTTCCTTCGTATTAGCTTACTGGCTGATAGGCTGTAAGCTATTGTCATCATGCGGCGTCCGTCATCGTCTGTCGTCGTTGTCGCCTGTCCTCCGATACAAAACTTTCAATCATCTTCTTCTCCAAAACTACAATTCTGATTGACTTCAAACTTGGTATACAGCTTCTGTATTTTGATCTGATTCTGGATTTGGTGCAACTTTGAAAAATTTCCCCATTATAAGAGATAGGAAGTGGATCGATGCAATAATAGCCTCTGGTATGTCTGTCCATCACCTAACCTTCTGGACCACACAGCTCCCCCAAATACCATGATAGATGACCCGTCTTGAAATACCATATTTTCATTCCAAAGGCATTCAGGCACCCTTTGCTGCATATAGAACCTTAAAGTCCTTCCATTGTTATTTGATGGTTACATACTTTGAGATATATATTGCCGACACATTTCACTACAATTTATGACCAAAGTTGACCTATTGTAAGTCAATCATGCCATTATTTTATGCACATTGTTTCCAGAATAATATGTGTGAAACACTTCTTTAAACAAAGCCAGGTCTGTCAAAGAATAAATCCCGACCGTCCATGCTTTCAGCTTGGGCTATTTCTGTGATATAATAAATACACATAACTGGGTGATAATAAATGGCATCTGGATACATTTCCCAAAGCTTTTAATTTGGCTGGTAAGCTACATGGCCATTGGTCCTATTTTTTTTTTTTTCCTGGGTTTTTACTGAGTTTTGACCGTGTAACTGCTTTATGGAGTGCAACCAGCTGTCAAAAAGCAGCTGGACTGATTTAGGAAAAAAAAGAGCCCAAAACAAAAATTACTGGGCCCAAATTCAAATCCTTGTTGTTGTTCAGTGTGTTCCAGTTCATGTTCAACATCCTAAATCTCTTATTTATGTACATTCTGAGTGCCTTATTTAGTCAAAACCTGTCAAACTTCAGTTCCTCTCTTTGTCTTTTTCTGTTATTCCACCCTGTTTTGACCCTAAAACCCACAGTAAAGCAAAACCACTGAAGAAAAGGAACACAAGCACATACTCACAGCAGCTTCTATGACACTGAAACAGATGCAAATTCACAGTAGTCCAATCCATTGAAATAATGCCTCAGGAGTTAAAGGGTTAATCAGTAAACACACAGACACACAGTTTAATGTAGACAGACACTGTGAACTCATCCTGCCCTGTGTGGCCTCCACTGTCCTCAAACCACGCCCATATCCTCTCATCCACATCCTGATTGGCTGTATTGCCAGCAACAGTCTGCTCTCCATCCCCTCTGGCCCCCCCCCCCCATCTCATCTCATCTCCCGCTCTCTCTCTCTCTCTCTCTCTCTCCCTCTCTCTCTCTTCCTCTCTGCTTTAAATCCTCCCTCCCTCTCCCTGCTCTCTCCACACCGTCAATGAGCCCAGTCAGACACAGGCTGGAACAGCATCTGCCTCTCCCTCTCTGTTTTTCAAGCATCATCTCCCTCACTCTCCCGCTCACTCTCTCCCACTCTGTGTGTCTTTTTCCGTCTCAGGAGCAGACAGTCAGTGGAGCATCGGCACGGCAACGGAGCGACACAGGACTGACGGCAGACGGAAGGGGAGACGGAGGCAGCCAGCCTCGGCAGCAGCTACATCAGCAACATTAACAACAGCAACTTAACAATTACATTATTTTAAGCAGAAGCAACAGATTGCTTACAATTGTTGCTCTAACTGATGCTCTCCTGGTTGACCACGCTTCAGAAAAACGAATTTTGCAGCTGACGTCTTCCTGGGATTTGAAGGTCTGTTTACCTCTGTGTGGCAAATCTGTGTTGGCTTCATCAAAGCAGAAGGAAATGACAAGTGACAGAGGGAAAAGGCTCTGATTTCGACAGGAAAACAGCACGTTTCACACTGGGCGTCAACACCAGCCTCTCCTCCTCCTTTGCTCTTTCCCTTCCTTCGCTCCTTCCTTCGCTGGGATCTGAAGAAGACCAGGCGTCCGAGCTGTGAATGCACAAGCAGGAGAAGGATGTTAGACTGACACACAAAGTGCAGAGTTCACCCACTTCCACCAAATAAAACAAAAAAGCCGAGATTTGGTCTACGTTGGTTTGACGGATCCTAGTGTTTGCAGAGTGAAGAAGATCTACCACCAAGTCCAGCAGAAAACCTCCTGGAATTCTGAGGATAGTACTGGGATCAGTGGGATGAGGATGATCCTGAGACTGGAGGCAATACAAGGATTTAAAAACTGAAGGAGTGATGACAGGAAGTGACGGGTATATGTCAGCAACACATCTGTAGATAGATGTGGAGCTAAAGAATCATTTGTGAATTGAAAGTGAACCAGCTGAGACTTCAAACGTGTTATTTTGGGATGATTTTGCTCCATTTGCTTTAATATACAAACAAAAACCAACTTCAGAATCTTCCTACTTCAACTTTTCTAAAAGGTCACTTTTACACCGATTCCCTTCGGTGTGAGTGTCTTGTGTTCCTTTGTGGACTCGTGTTTTTGGGGTGAGGTGGATCTGCCGTGGGGGGCAGCTGACAGCCATCCAAGACGCCGCGAGCCGTACTCCGCGTGAAGAATGCCCAGCCGCGCTTGGCCAAGCCGGCCGACCCGGGCCCGACAGCGGGCCTGTACATGGAACGATCACAGAGCCGCATCAGTCTATCGGCGTCCTTCGAGGCCCTGGCCATCTACTTCCCCTGCATGAACTCCTTCGATGAGGACGATGGAGGTGAGTGGGAACCACACGCATAAGGATAAGACCAACCACGTAGGCTCATGTGACCTGTCATCTGTCTGCTGGATGTTTCCATCAAACGTCTGCGTGATATAAATGTGTCACGGCAGAGGGTAGTTTCATTCAGTGAACCTTCCGTATGTGCACATCCTGCTCAAACCCTGTTTACTGTTTTTCAAGATGTATAAAAATAAAAACAGAATAATTTAACTAGGAAATTAAAACAAACAAAACAAAGTGGCATTTAGGAATGGCATGCAAAAGAGAATGAAATAAGATATAAAAATATAAAATACTATTACTAAGAGAAAATATATATTTACATAAATATGCAACATCTAAGTAATTGTGAAAACTGTTGGAGATGAACAGTATGATATATGTACAATTAAGTGCATTTTTTTTTTTTTTTTTAAATCTCTATAGCTATTTTTCCCATTTTTATTGGATGATACATGACATTGGGTTAACGCATCAGGACACAATGATCTGTATATTTGCCCCACTTCACATGAAACAGCTGTATGAAGAGAAAAACACATGAAGAAAAGATATCAAGCATTCTCATGTCCAAATAGTAAACATGCCTAAGATGGGTTAAGCCTATTTAATGTAATGTAATGTAATTTCTCTTTTCACCTTTAAATCACCAGGAATTCAGAATTTTTGGACTGAAGATTTAAATATTATCCAGATTTTTCATCAAATGTGTCTTTTATTCAAAAAATAATTATAAGGACCAAACAAAGAATATAGGATGGTTAAGGCTGTTAACTGTAGCTCCACTAAAAAAATGTCAATGCAGATGTTACTGATGACAGAAAATGTGACAGTCACCATGGCTGATGGTTGACAGAGGTGGATTTAGTCTGAGCCAATAATGTCGACTTTAAATAAAATCAATGTGTCTGTGTGTCTCTGCTGCACACTCTATATCTGCATGTCTTACACATGGGGGTTCATGCTTTTCTGTGCGTCATTGTGTCATGCAACTAACGTACAACTAACAGTCAAGAAAACAAACAGACAGAACGCGAAGAAGAGTTATCAAGAAAGTTTGGAAAGACTGTAGTTGCTTCACCATTGGACATGTGTGCAAAACCTTACCGATATTTACTAAATGTCAAAAAAAACACAAGTGCGTAATGTTGGTTTTTCCATTAAATCACAAATGCGATGATTTGTTTATTTATTATTGCAAGATGTCACGAGAAGTCATTCCATAAACATGGTGATGAACCTAAATATCTGTTGTTTTAAATCTAGAATGCTCGTTACCCCTCTATCCCGTAGTAAATTCAAAAATAATTCGGATTCCTCGTGTCCACACATACTGCACCATGTTTGTTTAAAACTCTTCTTCGCTTGTTGTAACATCCATCAACATCCGTTTTTCTTTTTTTTTTGTTGTTGTTGTTCACGTGACTCTAGTTGCACAAAAAGGCCTTTCCATTGCAGTTTTGCATGATATACCTATTTCACTACGCCCCAAAAAACCACATCTTGCAAACGCAAATACTTTTCATCGAAAAACAAGAGTTTTGGCAAAATTGTCAGTCTTCCATTAGCCACATTTTTAGGCACAAGTTATATTTGCGCAATTTGAGGGTCAATGGAAAAGTGACTTGTGAGGCAGTAGACAAAGAACCACCATTTGGTGAACTCTTCCAACATGCAGAGGATAAATAACCTTCATCCATCTAATCCACACCTATAGCTCCTATAAACACTGAACTGATTACATTGTATGTCATGTCAGAGTCAGGTCAGATTTGAATGAATGAGATATTGCAGAGTTGGTGCCCACCTGTGTGGTCCTGCAGGGTTTTCTGTAATGAGATTGTCTGTAGGATCAAGTCATGTCATCAAATCAAAAGCTTTAGATGATGTCATGTATTTTGTGCTTAGCTAGTATTACTGCAGCATTACATTCCTCTGGACCTCCTGTCATATGAATTCAGTCCTGGGTAGAAGACTTCCTTTGTCTACTGCGAAAAAAACAATGTTGTCTTCAACCTACAAACAAAAGCAGCAAACTGCAGCAATACTACAATATTAAAATCACAAAAGCATTTTCAATGGTGCATAATCATGCAAATCTAAGAGACATGTTTTCATTACCTCAGAATGAGACATTCCTCCATGGATTCAAGGATGTTCTGTAGGTCATCTGTTGACTGGCCTCATGATCTAATTCAATTACAATTGGCCTGTCAGTGATTCTCAGTGCATTTTAATGGACACATTCTCAGCTTTCCATAAACTGCACATTTATTTTTACATAAATTAATTCAAACAGTTTTCTAACAGGCAAATCTTAACTCCCTCTTTTTAACCCTTTAAAGGACACTCATTAAAATACTCTGAAATTCAAAATGTTAACTTTAGTGTGTTATTGGATATTGTCATCTACCTCCTCATTGGTTGGTGTTACAACAGTCTCCCTCCTTTTGCCCTAAAACATCTGAGCAGGTACTTTCTAAAAAGTAAACGCATGAAATAAAACAACTGTTATAAGGTCATAAACTGACAAAAAACACTCATATTCACAATTTACAGCTTCAAAATATCTATAAAATCTGTCTGAATCACTGCTCAGTGTTAGAAAAACCAGCATGCTTCTGGACCTCACTGAGGCACGAGACTGTCCCCATATTTAATGTTTGTGGAAATTACCAAAAATAGTCACTAGCTCGAGAAAGAGTTAAGAATGGGTTTCAAAAATCTGCCTACAACAGTCTATAATGTGTCTGTGTGTGCCACCAGAGTCTTTAACCATGATAAAATAAAACCCAAATCTATCTGCAGATAGTGAATAATGGAACTGATAAAAAAAAAAAATACAGTTTGTATTCTTATGGCAGCTCTAAGAAAGGCTACATCACTTCCTGAATTAAAAGTAGAAAGACATGAGTAGAAATGTTGACAGCAACAAATCAGCAATAAGTTGGGAAGTTGACTGGGGAAACCTAAGTTTATGTTGGAATCATGGGAAGCCACAAAATGAAGCAATACAAAAGTGTCTTAAAGCTGTCGTAGCATCGACAGCTGCTGGGCCTGAAGCTTCAGCAGATGTAATATAGCATTTAAAGAACTGTAAAATGACTTTGTTACACACTATAGTTTACCATTTTATTAGGACCAGCAAGCTAGCATTAGCTCACCCAGGAAACAGATCTGACTCCATCCACAGCTCCGCCCCTTTAGCCTCCTAAGACCCAGCTATGGGTTTTCTGTCCAGGTTTGTGGGCAAGAGTTTCACAGCTTTATACAACCCCCCCCCCCCCCCCCCAAAAAAAAAAAAAACCTGTCCACCGCAAAGGACATTCCATAGTAGTGTTAAAAAATGCATCTGAAAAAACTGTTGCATC
>NC_043961.1:41074122-41116622 GCF_902148855.1 Sphaeramia orbicularis
CTAGATATTTTTTAAAATTGCCCTTATTTTTCTTAAGAAATTTGAAGTTTCAGGTTATTCACATAGTTTTTGTTTGGGTAGTTTGTAAATGTAAATAATTTCATAATTTTAACGTTAGTTGCACTAAAACAAAGATAAAACGTAGGAGTTGTCATTATTTACAGGCTATTATACTATTATTTTACTGGTCAGGCCTACTTGAGATCAAACTGGGCTAAATGTGGCCCCTGAACTAAAATGAGTTTGACACCCCTGCTCTGTAGGCTGTTTTTTTTCCTATATGCAATTACTCACAAACCATATGATGTATAAATTTATATAAAGGATCAACTATGTAAACATATGCACACATAAACCCTAAACATGTCAGTTTGTCACTGGGTGATATGATTATCTGAAAACCAGAAAGATCCATTTCCCACATATCCCAAAAAGAATATAGAGAATCAACAACGTATGCTTGAATGTGCATCTAATGAGTGTGTAACATCTGTTTTACATTTGATATCATTATGTTTTCATTGGGGTTTGTTTTTTTGTCTGTCTGTTAGCAAGATAACTCAAAAAGTTATGGAAGGATTTTGATGAAATTTTCAGGAAATATTGATACTGGCACAAGGAAGAAATGATTCAATTTTGGTGGTGATTGGGGGGGGGGGGGGGGGGGGGCTGATCTGCCTGCGCTCTCTGAGTGCTTTTCTAGCTACTTATTAATCCTTTCTGTTTTTTCTTTTCTTTTTTTTAATAGATGTGATCAATATTAAAAATATGGTCAAACTGACAGTCAAACTCCTTCACACACCAGCTCCTCTATCATGAAACTCACCTGGTAAATAAAAGCTTCTACATGCTTGGACTCATATGTTAAAGCAGGGGTGTCAAACATGCAGCCCACGGGCCAAAACCAGCCTGCCAGATATTTCAATCCCATGGGTTGAATGTGTGAAGTGCAAAAATTACATTGAAAGTATTAACAATCAAAGGTGTCAAACTTGTTTTAGCTCAGGTTCCACATACAGACCCATGTGACCTAGTAAAATAATAGCATAATCTAAATGATTGACAACTACAAATTTTCTTCTTGATTCACTGTGAAAAAAATAACACTACACTATGAAAATATTTATATGTACAAACTATCCTATAACAGTAAAATGTGAATAACCTAAACAAATATGAACCTGAAATGTCTAAAGAGAATTATGTGCAATTTTAATAATGTTCTGCCTGTTACCACATGTTTGTGTATCATTATGTCTAATGCACATATATAAATGATAAGTTGAGGCATAATATTGTTAAAATTGGACTTATTTTTCTTACAAAATGTAATTTTTTTCAGGTCATTTACATTTTTTTGTGAAAGTCTGTAAATGGAAATATTTTCATAATTATTTTATGTTTTTTATTGTACTAAAACAAAGAGGAAAAGTTGTCATTATTTAAGGTTATCATGTTAATCTTTTACTGGTCTGGCGCACTGGAGATCAAATTGGGCCAAATGTAGCCCCTGAACTAAAATGGGTTTGTCAGCTCTGTGTTAAAGGATGTACTTGGGATGGAACACACAAACAGACACGGCTTCGTCTTCACACACAAACGCATATGAAAGCAGTGTGTGAGTTAATCAGAGCAGAGCGGCAGGCCGTGGTTAGTGGCTCTGGGTCTAATTAAATGCTAATGCGGCTGCTGATTGTGGCTGACTGCAGCTAAATAGGGGCCTGATTGCAGGTTAATTCTCTCTCTCTCCTTTTCTGTCTCATTGTCTCTCTGTCATCCTTTTCCTCTCTCTAAGCCCCTTCTCTCTGCAGGTTAACTGTCTGTTCTCCATCAATAATTGTCTTCTAATCACTTTCCCTCCTGTCTCCCTTTTTTCTCCCCCCTTTCCCACATTCAATTTGTTTCATTCATGGTATTTTTCACTTCAGGTGAATTTCCTGGAATGAATAAACCAGGTTACATGGGCTCATCAGTAGGGGGCGCTGAGGGCTTCGCACAGATGTTCAAACAAATAGATTTCTGCGAACCAGAAGAACAAGTTGTGTTGTTTTCTTCCTAAAAAGGCTCAGATTATTTTATTTCATTTCATTTTATTTTTTTTTTAGTCTTGGATCACACTGAGGAATAATCTGGTTTCCTCATCATAAACATTACTATTTGTTTACATACTTTATGGGACGATCTGGGAAGTTGAAAATCACCTTGTTGTGTTAAATGTTCTATGTCAGAGGTATTTCCACTGGCCCTTTAAAGGAGTGATATTTTGCTCTTTAAAAAACATAGAATTATGCATTTTAAAACAGTTCCCTGTGGTCTACATAAACTGTAAATGCTATGCTTTGGTCTGCATTCTTCATTAATTGAACTCCACAGGTCCATCTTCAACCCTATTTCTGAGTAACGACACCAGAAAGGTCGTTTTGAACACTGGCCCTTTAAATGCAAATAAAAGTAAAAGTGTGTTTGGCAGAATATGGCCCCTTTAAACTCAAGCAGTAGTTACTCAAACATACAAAAAAATGTTCGGCTTTTTTATTGCTACCATTAATTTTATTTCTACCATACTTTTTTTTTTTTTACAATTTCATCAAACTTTGTAATGATGCAATTGCATTAATTAAGTTTGATGGAAGCAGGGGTACAGATCAATATTACACATATTTGGTCAGAGTTCAGGCTCATTACCTCAGGAGGTATTACGCCAGGAGGTATTGTGATCACTTTGCTTTGTATGCGTGTGTGCGTTTTTGTTTGTTTGTTTGTTAGCGAGATAACTCAAAAAGGTATGGATGGATTTTCATGAAATTTTCAGGAAATGTTGATACTGGCACAAGGAAGAAATTATTAAATTTTGGTGGTGATGGGGGGTGGGGCAGATCTGTCTTGGCGGAGGTCTGCGCTCTCCGAGTGCTTTTCTTGTTTTCATTTGTATTTCCCTGTGACTGAATTACAAGTTAAACATTAAAACAAAACACATGAATTGCACAGAGTAATGCATAAAGCACTCTTTGTCAGAACTATGAGCATGCTACACAGAGATATGAAATAACAAAGAATCAGTACACTGTAACAAATTACTGTAAAAAAACAGTAAATTTTGTACAGCATCATGCTGTTATTTGTAAATACAGTATAATGCTGTAAATAATGAGGTCTTTAAGGTGCAAATTTAAAACAGTAAGCTACTGCAAAATTTGACAGTATTATACAGTATTTTCTTCAATTCTATAACTGCTGTCTGCCCAGAACTGATCTGAACAAAGCCATCTGGCATCAAATCCCACCAGCTCATTTAGAAAAGATTCAATCCAACGAACGTTAACTATAGACTTGCTGCATCAAAGATAAGTCATTCTTTTTTGAAGCAGAAGGATAAAATAAAAAGAGAAAATAACTGAGAATGGCTATTTTCACCTGGACTAAACCCCATACAGGCCACCTGATGCTTCTACCAACACTGCCATAACGCCATCCTGCTCCAGTTGTTCATTTATCAAGTTAATTGTGATTTTATCAACGTAACTGTGGCATTTTGGGTTCATTAAACATTAAATTGCCTCCATAAACTGCGTTCACACCGGACGCAACTTGTACAGGATAAGATGCGTGATAATAACTTATATTTCGGGGTGCTAACCATATGTAGCAAACATGCAGCTAATTTAAGTTGAAGCATACTAGCTAGCTGCGAAGTGGACACCATTAAACTAAACAGCATGTCAATTTACATGGTTATATATCATAATGTCATCTCTTGTTTGAGCTTTTTCTAGCAATGTTCATGATTTTGTATTTTAAAATGTAACTTGAAATGTTAAAATCCTAGCTTTTCGCTGTGTTATAATGTAAATATTACATTAAATACGTTTTACAGCAATATATTGTTTCTTGGAATACGGTAGTTACTGTAAAATGCAGCAACTGTGGCTAACAGTATTTTACTGTAAAAGGAACATTATGTACAGCCCAGTACCGTAATACTTTTTACAGTAAGAAACTGTAGTTGTAGATTACAGTAGGGATACTGTAGAATAACAGTAGTATGCTGGCAACTCTAGCTGCCAGTATTTTACTGTTATTTAATGGTAAAATTTGTTACAGTGTAGAGTCAGTAGTAGAGCTGCAGCAATCCATTAATTTTGTAATTGATTAATCTATTGATTATTTACCTCAGTTGAATTTAATTAAATGATTATTTGAATGGGGAAAAAATATAGTATGCTGTATAAATATCTATAGTGATGTTCGTCACCATGTTTATGGAATGACTTCTCGTGACATCTCGCAATAATAAATAAACAGATCATTGTATTTGTGATTTAATGGAAAAACCAACATTACACACTTCTGTTATTTGTTTTTTCTATTTAGAAAATATTGGAAAAGTTATGTTCAATGGAAAAGCGACTACAGATATGTATGTGTTCCTCTAGTGGTCACTGATATTTCTCTGGCCTGTCCCCAACTTCGAACTTTCTTTTACTTTATAAGTGAAAAGATGCAAGTGGATCCTGACCTCATTCCTCAGACACTCCATTTAGTTTGTGTTTGAAAGGATCAGAAGAAGAAATAAAAACAAATCCTACCTTCTCACCCCTCTCTGACCTGATTTACAGTTATGTGTTTTTCCTCAGCTCATGTCTGTACAGATGATCAGCAGACAAAACACACACACACACACACACACACACACACACACACACACACACACACACACACACACACACACACACAGGTTTCTGTATGTGTTAGGAAACATCTCAGGTGTTATATTTCACTGTCTGAGGTGTCAGACTGAAAGCTGCTCTGATTCACCTGCATTTACAGGCTAAATCTAAGACATCAACAATTAAACATTCATTTAGCCTCCACTGATCCATCCGTCATCACCCACTAGACTCAAACAACACGGGCCTCTGAAGGCATCGTCTTGGAGCGGAACAGCTCATGGTGTTTACAGATATGTTCACTGCGGTGTTTGTGAAGCACATCTACCGCGGGAAATCTGTAGACCATCCATCACACATCCAAAGGTAAATGTCAGGAAGCTTTGAAAAAAAAAAAATTATTTAAAATGTTTAACAGAGTAGTAATCTTTTCCCTCTCACCTTATTCTTGTTCTTTCTGATCCTCCCATTAATCAGAGAGAGAGAAAAATCTCTAATATAGAAACAGAACAGGCTCTGCCGCCGCCGCTCCTTGGGGAGACTAATTGAGCCTATATTTCTTTGTGTGAGAGTGTATGCCGCTGTAATTCTCAGTTTGTAGGAACCAAATGTTCCTACAAGACAATAACAATGAGGAAAATCTTCCATAATGTGCATCTTTCCACCTGTTTCTCACTTGTAATACTTAAGGGTTCTGTCATTGGGTCATAGGAAAGATTATTGGTGTATTCAGACCTAGTTTGTTCGGTCCATTTAAAATGGACCAGAGTTCATTTCCCCAGAAAGTCCAGACTTTTTTTTATATGTGTGAATACAAACATGCGAACTCTGATTCGAACCAATCAGACCAATATCCTTGCTTTAGTTCTATAAAACCTTCAGCTCAGTGACATTCAGAGTGATTCTAAATTATATTTCTGTACCACTGATAAAAAAACAAAACATTTGCCTATTGAATAGATTAGATTAGATTAGCTAGAACTTTATTGATCCATTGAATGTACACACAAGAAAAAATACAAGAGATAAAGGAAAGAAAATAATAATAACAATAGCTATATTACTATTTTCTTTCTGTTTTGTAAATAGCCTAAATGTCGGCTATCTGTTAGCTTTGACCACAAACACAATGTTGTCAATTGTGAAAGTCAAAAGTCAGTCAACTTTCTGTTGTTGAAAATGTTTTCCTTCTGTATTTACTTCATTAGTTCCTTTTCCATTGGGACATATGCGCAAAACTTAACAATATTTACTAAATGTAAAAAAAAAAAAAAAAACAGAAGTGCGTAATGTCAGTTTTTCCATTCAGTCTCAAATGCGATGAGTTGTTTATTTATCGTGAGATGTCATGAGAAGTCATCCTATAAACATGGCGACAAACATAAATATCTGTTGTTTTGAATCTAGAATGTTTGTTACCCCTCTGTCCCGTACTAAATTCAAAAACTGTTCAGTTTCCTCATGTGTTCACACATGCCATGCCATGTTTGTTATAAAACTCTTCTTCACTTGTTGTAACATTCATCAACACCCTTTTTTTTGTTCATGTGACTCTAGTTGCACAAAAAGGTCTTTCCATTGCAGTTTTGTGTGATATACCAATTTTGCTGTGCTTGATGTAAAACCACCTCTTGCAAGCGTAAAAACTTTTAATTGAAAAATGAGAGTTTTGGTAAAATTGTCCTTTTCTATTAGACAAATTTTTGTGCAGAAGTTATATTCATGCAATTTGTGGATCAATGGAAAAGCCACTACTGGTGCATTTTCTGTATTGCAGTTTGATGCTAATCTGGCTCCAAGATTCCTGGATTTTTAGTAAAACAAGTTGTGTTTTAACTATGAGCGTGTTTGAGGTGTTACATCACTGCAAATAATGGTCCAACATTCTCCTCTACCAGAGGACAGAAAGCACATGATGAGGAGGACAGAGGGAAGATGATAGGGGAAATATTGGAGGATGGAAGCAGACTGATGGATGGTGGAGGAGAGAGGAACGTTAGATGTGGAAAAAGAATGTGGGAAGACGCAACATCAATCATACTGCATCAACCAGGGGTCACAAGGAGGTGGGGGAGATGGGAATGAGGAGGGGGTTGGAGGACAAGAGGAAGTGAGAATTGAAAAATTAAACCAGTAGGTCTGTTTCTCCCCCCTCCTCCTCTTCCTCCTCCTCCTCCTCCTCCTTTTCCTGGTAGCCTCATGTCTTATTTTCTTTTCCTGCTGTTTTGTCAATATTTAATCACTAATCTCAGTGTTGAAACAAAAGAAGGAAAGGAGAGGAAAAGAAATGCAGGTTAATTAATGAGGGGAAAATAGGTGAAATTAGAGAGAAAATAGGTTTCTAAGTTAAACGGTATCTTAATGTCAAATCGTTATCCTCATATTATAATTATCAAACTCATACACAAATGGACAAAAGTATGTGGACCCGTTTCTTTTCTAACAGGGGTCTGGAATACAAAACAATAATGACAAATGTCATAATATAGTTTTGTATTGGGATAAATGTCATATTGATTATTAATATTGATGTTTCTATGTCAGTTCCTCATGAACAGGACATCTTACAGCTGTAGACATGATGTGTCCTAATTTTTATGTCTATATAGTTTAGAAACATCAATATTTCCTAAAAGTTTAATAGGAGATTTTTCTTCCTCAGTGAGATGTGAAGAAAGTAGATGGTTAGTTGTGGTAGAAAATTATTATTTACAGTCAGAGCAGGAAAAATATTTTAGAAATTTAGAGATAGAGCATTTAAAATCAAAACAATGGATTAAAAAAAAATCAATGTTGAGAGGAAGGAAGTCAAAACCATCTCTGAAGCATTTTGAAAGCAAAGATAACAATTTAAACCAAACTAACAAATGCAATGATATTTATCCCAATATAAAAACTGTATTATAACATTTGTCATTATTGTTTTGTATCCCAGACCCCTGTTAGAAAAGAAACACCTGAATATTTTCGTTCATATAGTGGATGACTGAGGCAGCTATGATATGAGGCTAACGATAAATTTAATGTAATGATTGTAAGAAAAAACTGCACTGAAATGATCTCTACATGAAGGAAGTCGCAGAATGTTGCTCCGATCCTGGATGCGTGAAGCTGATGTGGATGTGTTAGAGGAGTAAGAATAGAGGAGAGGAGGGGGAAGTCTCTGGTGTACATCTGAGCTGGAGAGACGACCCAGAAAAGTCAGGAGTAAAAAATGGACTGGAGGAAAGGAGGTCTATTCTATAGGGAGGAGGAGGTGAAGCTGCAGGTGCTCATTTGTTATTCTGAGCAGTAAAACAGCAGGGAAAGTATTCAGTGCACCGTAGATGATAGAGGAGGATCGTTTTTAACACAGCTATTCATAAAGAGGCAGGTTGTAGGATGTGTTGTAGGATATCAATATCAAATATAAGAAGTAGTCAAAAGTAACGGCAATGTCACCTCCAACTGTGAGTGGTTCCCTCAGTGGAGACTCAGGTTACATCCAGACAGCAACGCTAGTGGTATTTTTTTTTTGTGGATTCTAAAAGTTTCACGTCCATACACGCATCGTTTCAAGGAATATCTGCGTCCAGGTGGAAACGGGAAAACTATGTTCAAATGATGTAATACGTATGCCACACCTATATGTGGCACTGTACACAAACACAGACAGAGCCACAGGATACACTAAAATCACAGAAGAATGCAGTGAGCATGTGCATGAGGTTATGTCTGGGTATTTTTTCTTCTGGTCATGTGGTACTATGGTGTCATCACTTCCAAAAAGTGGTGTTTTGCCTATCCATACAGCAGCGCAGGGGCAGCATTGGGAGATTTTTCCACTCTGGAACCTGTTCTCCAAAAATACTGTTTCAGGGCACCAGCAATGCCAATGTCATGTGGACAAAAGACTGAAATGATATTAAACTTTTGAGGATTTACATAATTTTGTTGTCGTGTGTACAGGACGTCAGAAAAAAGGGGTGGGTGGGAATCACTGTACTTTTAAAATCATTTTATACATTTTAAACACTGTATAGGGCGGGGGCAGTGGTTAGCACTGTCACCTCACAGCAAGAAGGTCCAGGGATTGATTCCAACCAGGGACCTTTCTGGGTGTGTTCACACCCACTTCGTTCGGTCTGTTTAAAACGGACCGGAGTATGTTTCCCCGGAAAGCCCAGACTTTTTTTAGGTGTGAATACAAACATGCGAACTCTGATTTGAAGCAAACAAGCGCTTCCAAAAGGACTCTGGGCCGATTCACTTCTAGTGTGAATATAACCAACCTTGAGCCAAAACAAACCAAGGAACCATGTACCTTTTTGTGCTTGATGAGCCACCATAGCCGCTGGAAGTAGCCAAGCCGCACAGGTTGTAAGAGCTAACAGCAGCAGCCATGAGCTGCGGACAGACGTGGAGCAATGAGGAGATTGAATGTCTCACTGACATTTGGTCAGATGCCTGTATTATGAAACTGGCTCCAAATGAGCTGTTCTTGACAGTTAACATTATTTCCATAAATTTATGTTTGTAAAAATAGAATACATATTCTCTCATGTAGGACCTCCACATTGTTTTTATCAACACCCGCCATCTCTGATTTATCCTGCCCCCGACTTTTCTGTCCAATGCCAGCACAGTTCGTCACATGCGTGCTTCTGTTTATAAAGTTTGGTCCACAAGCAAAAAGTGCAATGAGAATGGGATCCAGCCCAAACAAAAAAAATAAAGTCAGCATTTGATCGGAATCAAATAAGCGGACCAAAGGACGTTCCAGGTGTGAATACACCCTCTGTGTGGGGTTGCATGTTCTCCCCATGTCCGTGTAGGTTCTCTCCGGGCACTCCTCCCACCATCCAAAGACATGCACTGATAGGTTAATCCAGTGTTTTTCAACCTTGGGGTCGGGACCCCACCTGGGGTCGCCTGGAATTCAAATGGGGTCACCTGAAATTTCTAATAATTGATAAAAAAAACAAACAAACAAACAAACAAACAAACAAACAACTTACTAATTAAATTTATATGGTGAGTTGAGAGAGACAATCATAATCAATAAAAGACATGACAAACTGTGAAACTGAAACTGAAGCACTGTGGTACTGTTTATCTGTCAAATGTTCATTGTGGTTGGTTTCAGAAGCTGCAGCTCTTTCATAATTCATAGTTTGAGTTATTGTTTGTTCAGCATTAATTGTCAGCCTTGTAAATACATGCTGGACTGGCTGTACATATCCTGACCAAGGAAAAAAAATTCTCACTTTGTGCAGTAATCTACACCTGGCATTTCTGCCTCCATCCATAATAATATACATTATATAGACTAAATGTCATCTAAAATTAACTTTTATTTGAAACATAGTATAGCAAACTATTACATGACCAAAAACAAATTCCTTTTGGCAAAAAAAAGTCTCTGTTTTGAATGTCTGGGGTTACCAGAAATTTGTGATGTTAAAATGGGGTCACGAGCCAAAAAAGGTTGGGAACAACTGGGTTAATCAGTTAATCTAAATTGCCCATAGGTGAGAATGTGAGTGATTGTTTTTTTGTCTCTATGTCAGCCCTGCGATGAACTGGCGACTTATCTAGGGTGAACCCCCCCTTCGCCCATAGGTAGCTAAGATAGGCTCCAGCAGCCCCCGTGACCCTACTGAGGATAAAGCAGTTCAGAAGATGAATGAATGAATAAAGACTGTATATGCCGCATGAAGAAAACATGTGCACCTGTTGGTCCGAGCAAGCCTTTTTTTTTCCTTTGCTCATGCATGAATAAGCAGCTTACCACTGAAAAGAATTGGTGGCAGTTTGGAGCCTGGAAGTTCAGCTTAGTTCCAATAACACTTTTCATGCCCCTTCTGCTTTTGTATATAACTCTTTTTGAAGTCCTTTTATGGTGTGAAACAATGGTGGAGCTTGCAGATGTACACTGAAAACAGAGAAGATGTGGATAGTGAAGAAAGCAGCGGTTGGTTCTGTTCTTATGCCCTTATGCTGAGATTTAGCCATTTTAAAGCCAGGATTTGACTCTATTCTTTATTTAGTAAGGAGGTTTCATTGAGATCAAGACCTCATTTGCAAGAGAGACCTGGGGACAACTAAAGTTTTTGGCGGCCTTTAGATTAGTTGTTTTTGCAGTCTTGAAATGAACATGCATATTTATTTCTCAGTCTCTTTTCTTCAGATACAACAACAAAATACAGGAAATACTGTATGTGCACAGCCTTAAAAGACACACAAAAAAACAGAATTAAATGGGTTGTAAAGGTTAAAGTCTGTATTTAGTATGACCCATGACCCCATGACAAGAAGCAGCAAAAATTGTTAGAAACATCTGGCATGTGCTGAATGAAACCTGGAATAAAAAAATCAGACAGTGAATGCCAAAAATGTCATATTGTCTGAACAAAAGGATTAAAGACATGTTAAGTGTAAAACGAAGGTTACACTAAATACCACCACTTTTTTCTGAAACTTTTGTTTTTACTGCTGTACATACTACAGTAAAGTATTTACAGCAGTACATTCAACAGGTTTCACACGGTCATCTACAACATTGATTCACCAGTAAAACCCATGAAGTTGGATCATTGACAGTGGATGGACACGCTGGGATTATGTTCAGTTAATGAGAGATTGGACTGAAAAAGTCAAGTTTTCTTCTGTTTTCTGTTTCTGATATAATAACCCTCAACACTCGGGGTGGTCATGACTCAGATGGTAGGGCGGGTCGTCCAATAACCGAAGGGCTGGTGGTTCAAATCCAGCTCAGTCCATGTGCTGCTACTTGCACTGGTGTGTGAATGTTTGGTGGTGGTTGGAGAATTGGCAGCCACGTTTCTGTCGGTCTGCCCCAGGGCAACTGTGGCTACAAATGTACCATACTTTCTGGGCTGTGAGCCATGGCTGACTTTAAGTTGCACCAGACTATAAGCCGCAGGTGTCCACATTGTAACATGAGATATTTACACAAAAAGATTATTTTCATATTCATTTACATACTTTAACTGCTTTTTCCTAAATAGTGCCTGTAACAAGGAAGTAAAACGGCAGTAACATGGCTGGTTAAAAAAAACAGAAAAGTCATTGATTGCTATCTTCATCTTCCCTCTGCGCATTGAAACCACTGAAGTCGTTTTCTTCAGTGTCGGAGTTGAACAGCCTCAGAAAGGCTCCGTCACACACCTTCTCAGTCTCTCTTCTGTTGTCGCCTTCATTGGCACTTTCGTGCAGCAGCTCTATTTCCTTCTTAGACAGACACATCAATTGCTTTTAACGTAAAAGCTCCATCATATGCATTTCTTCGTGTGTTTTCCATGATGAGGGTTCGTGCATGACACGTAAAATGATTGTTAAGTTAAGCTGAAAACTTCTCCTCTTCGCATCACCTCTTCCACCTGTCTGTCTCACTTTTGCGCTTCCTGCTAGAGCGCCCCCTGGAGGCCGTTAGCCTGTAAAAATACTCGAGCAGCATCTCTGTATAAGCTGCAGGGTTCAAAACAAGAAAAAAGTAGCGGCTTATAGTCTGGAAAGTGTGGTAGTTTACCACCACCACAGTGTGAATGTGAGAGCGAATGAATCATGGATCCTCTGTACGCGTTTTGAGTATGCGTTCATAGAAAAGCGCTATATAAATCTAATCCATTATTATTATTATTATTATTATTATTATTAACTTTAATCTAGACTTTTATGAACATCTACATGATCACTAAGTTAAAAAGAGGAAAATATCTGATTCTTACTGAAAAAATGCACAATATAGAGGATAATATTATAATAAATGCTCATAAATCATTCACTAAAGGTTAAAAAGAGAGAAAAATCCATTGGAGAACTGTCACAAAAGTAGCAGTGCGTCTTTAGGGGTTTATTGAAAGCCAGACCAGAAAAACCCATCCAGCACATCTTCAAATGTACCGTTACAATTTCATTCTTAATGCTCGCAGCCTGATAGCAGCTGGGCTTTGTGTGAAAATGACAGGAAATCAGTGAGACAGTGTGAATGCGTTGATCTGCAGAGCTCTGACAGACAGTCTTTCATTGTCTCCCATTGTCTCCCATGTCAAGTCCAATCCTGCCATAAATGACTCTAGTATGAACGAAACAGCCAAGAGGACACTTTAAAATAGGATGTTTGCATTGTTTATCTGCATCGTTCTTTTACTTGATGTCTCATTTTCAAGATAGACAGATGTTTCTATGTCAAATCCTCATGAACAGGACATCTTACAGCTGTAGACATGATGTGTACCAATATTTATGTCCAAACATCAATATTTTCTTAAAGTTTAATGGGAGATTTTTCTTCCTCAGTGAGATGTGAAGAAAGTAGATGGTTAGTTGTGGTAGAAAATTATTTACAGTCGGAGCATGAAAAATAATTTAGAAATTTAGAGGTAGAACATTTAAATTCATTGTCATGGATAAAAAAAACCCACAAAGTCAATGTTAAGAAATTTTTGTTTTTGTATTTTTGCATGTTTTTGTATACTTTAGTGTATTTTTTAAAATGTATTTTTGTATATTTTTTTGTATACTTCAGCATATTTTTGCATATTTTTGTATACTTTAGTGTATTTTTAATGTATTTTTGCATATTTTTTGTATAGTTTAGTGCAATGCAATGATACTTATCCCAATATAAAACCATATTATGACATTTATCATTATTGTTTTGTGTCCCAGACCCCTGTTAGAAAAGAAACACCTGAATTCAGTGGGTCCACATACTTTTTTTCATTTGTGTATGAGTTAGACAATTATGATATGAGGATGACGATATATCATAATGGAAACAACACCTGCAGACAAAGGGATGCACATTTTACTGCCCAGCCTTCGTCAGCTTTAACACTGCATCCAGCCTTCAAAGTAAAATGAGCCAAATCTAAAATGTGCCAGACCTGCATTATTGAAGCGTTCTCATTAATACAGTGATATTCTTTCCATATCTCCACATGACTATTGAAATGTCTCCAGTCCAATCTAAATGCAGTTACCTGTCTTTTGGCATTTGTCTCGTTCGTCCTCTTCTGAGGAACGATGACTGGACACTTCTGCTGCTGTCGAGGTAATTCACTTTAAGGTGGATCCATTCAGTCGGTGCTTTCAGTCAAATAAATGGAACCTGGTTTTGGCTGGATCTGGAACCATCTTTACCCACATATGCACATTGGAGTCCTCCATCCCATAATAAAGCTGGCACCGGACAGAGCCGTTCACGCCAAGGTCTGCAGACAGGAAGCGCAGGAAAAGACCTGAGCAAGGACTTTTTGTAAATGAAGAGCACTCTGAGGACTCAACCATGACAAATACTTGATGAAATTATAAAAACAGGCTCCAGGTAAAAGTCAAAGGAAACTCTGCCAGTTTCACTCCCAGTGCGGAGTCCAAACCAAACCTCCACCTGCAGGTCCATGACATCATCACACTTATGTACAAACAGTCCACGGTTCGGAGGTCACACACATGGAGATCAGCAGCTACCCGTTAGTTTTGTAACTGATTAATCTATTGCTTATTTTCTTCAATTTGATTCAAGCAAATGATTATTTGAAAAGCAAAAAAAAAATAGTAAAAATGTGAAACAGACCAGTGTGAAAATGAAACAACCACAAAAAGTGTAAAAGTAAAAGGTTATATTAAAATGTCCAATGACATCTATAAACAATAATTGTTTCAGTTCTAGTTTATAAAAAGTACTTAAATGTATACTATGGAATCAGGAAACTGTAAATGTTTAAAAGCAGGAGTATCTAAGTAACTTCACTGTCCTCTGAGGACAGAAAAAAAAATCAGCAAGATTAAGAAAAATAAAAAAAAAAAAAAGAAAAAAAAAGAAGAAAATAATCAATGAAATAAATGAAAATGAGAAAAAAAAAAAAAAAAAAAATTTCAAAAATGAACAAAATAACCAAAGAAAATGAACAAATTAATCAGAAAATAAATAAAATCAAAAATAATCAATAACAATAGTGTAAAAGTATATATAAAAATATCTATAGATATAAACAACACCAATCCAGTCCAGTGACATCTGTAAACAATCTGTCAGTGCAGTCTTCAACACATTTGGATCCAACTTACTAACTTATACCAGCTGAACATGGAACTAACATCCAACTGAAACAAATGCACACTCATATTTGTAATGTTTGTTTGAAAGATTAAAGTTTAAAGGAGTAAGTGATGGTTCCAATGGAGAAAAGTCTACATGTAGACATTTCCTGCCTTTTTGTGCTTGTCTATTCTGTTGTTTGTGTTGATCCTGGCGTCATGTGCGTTACTATAAGCGTCCATGTGAAACACAACAGTGGAACCAATGTTTAACAGCAGAGAAATTAAGGAAATGAAGCTTTGATTCAGGAAAATTGTAATCGAATCGATTCGAGGCAGTTAATCAATTAATGGTGTAAGCTCTACCCTCAGGCACAGAAGAAGATGTGACATCACAGGCAACAAACCGTGTTTATGGAGGTAAATATGGACGCTACAGGGTCCTGCCTCCAGAATTGTGACATCTGTCGCATTTCCATGTTGTAGAAGTCGGATGAAATGCAACAGACTCAAGTCACTTTATGAAACATCAGGACCGAATAGAATAGAATAGAATAGAATAGAATAGAATAGAATAGAATAGAATAGAATAGCCTTTATTGTCATTGTGCTACTCCAGTCAGTGCAACAACATTAACAGAACACCAGTACTACAGAAATAAGAATAGAGCAAATATAATATTACAAAAAATAAAAATGAGACAAGAAAATAGAATATAAAATTTACAAAAGTAAGATAAGAACAGAGCAAGTAGAATAAAAAAAAAAAAAGAAGACACAATATTTACAGTATTAACAGTATGTGACAGTATGTATATCTTTGAACAATATGAACAAAATTACAGTATATATATCTAGAAAGATATTTGTGCTGTCAGATATGGATCACATAGGGGCTAAATAGTCTGATTCTGGCCCCTTTTCCGTGCCTTCTGAGTGCATCATCGACTCTGACAGACTCACAGCTGTTCCAGGGTTAATGTTTTATTGAATCAGATGACTGCACATGTCGAGTTGCTTTGCAGTGACTCTTGATAAGTCAGTGTGCGCTCCACTGGAAGAGTCCTGTTCTGAAATGACTCCGTGCTGTGTGGCAAAATGGGACGCATGCCAATGAAGGACCGGTGGTATTGAGGTTAGAGCTAACACCAGAGTCAGAGTCATCGACACACACGAGGCTGACATAAACCCAAACGAACAAAAAACAGACAAAGGGATTGGAAGGAACAGGGCAATCAAAGGATTTACGTTTGGATTAAGGTCATTTTATTTTCAATTTTCAAATGTATACCAGGAAACATACAACTTGAACCAAAAGTGGTCATATTAGTGAGGTTAAATTGGATTAATTTTATCTTCTATATTATAATATTATAATACTGGAAGGTCTCAGAGCATTTATCTGTCTGCCTATGTATCAGAATGGTTCTGAGAAATTGAGATGTTTTTTACTGACCAATTTGGTACCTACAGTTGAGGAATAGTCTAGTCTAATCTTATATATCTTTCTTCCTTAAAATTCCATTCTTTAGGGAGGGACTGATTTAATCCATGTTGCTAAGGAGTTGCGAGTAACTGCAACAGTGACCGTTATTTTACAGCAGGATAATGGCATGTCACGTAGGACAAAAGTAGTCGCTTATCTCCTTTTCAATTTCAAATTTTTATTTTACTGTTTATTTTACTGTTATTATTATTATTATTATTATTATTAATAATAATAATAATAATAATAATAATAATAATAATAATAATAATAATAATAATAATAATAATAACTTATGTTATAAAAGGGAAGTGGACTTTGTGTGTATGTTTGTGTGTGTGTCTCAGGCATCACACAAAATACGGAAAGAGCTGACTGCTGCAGGTTGACAGTCTTATGTATTTTGGTCAAGGAAGAGACTAGTGGAAATGGCAAGTTGATAAGACCGATATTCTGAGAGAAATTAGTAGTTTTGGAATATAATAGCCTTACAATCACGTTGCTATGCCCAGAATCACATGAGCACTTTGGCAGTGACTTCTGGACAAATGCGGTACAGCATGAGTCAATACACAACAAATATCCATGCTGAGAGGCCGGGATACTGCCCCTCAGAGTGGGAATGTGGATTTTAAAAACACCCCCCCCCCCTTTCGCATCTCACCCTCAATATTGACAATGATGAAATCCAGGATCTAGATCTAATAATAATAATGATAAAAATGTGGTTTTAAGTGATTTGAAGTATTTATATTGTTAATTTTGCTCCAGCCTCTAGGATCTGATCTCTGGCTCCACCTCAGTATATAGTCTACACCATCTCTCTGTGCCTCTTATTGTTGCAGGATCTTCCAGGTCAGCCCATCGGAGATTTCACGTCTTTTTGCCCATGAAATCTTGAAACCTTCTGTCACAGAACCACAACTTTGGAACCAAACAGGGACTAATTTTCCAATCATAAAAGCACATTTAATAATAATAATGACATCACAGTAAAATAAGATGAACAAATACATTCTCAATAGACTTTCCATCGGTGAAATAAACTTGTGTGCTATTCTCTAATGTTATCCTGTTTGATTAATATATGTCATTAAATCTAATACTCATTATTTCCATCCATCCCGCTGCTCATAGTACCTTCTGCTGAACTTGCAGAGGCTGGTTCTGCAGAGTCATTAAATATGAAGAATATTAGCTGGGATTTAATCATATGTGTCATTTGTTATTGATTGTGTTAATATTACAAAGTGCACTTGAAAAGGAGTCGATAAAGACGTTTGTCTTTACTTCAGTGAGCTGCACTATTGCTTAAACTAAATCATTCTGGGCTGTCTGGACTTGTGAGGGCCGAGAACTGAAGAACTAAAACCATTTTTTGTTTTCCAGTCAACTGCTGCATCGTCTTATTATTATCTGTCAGATTGTTTGGTGTTGCATTTCTGGAACATTCAGAGGCACAATATTTGGAATCTGTACGTCACTTATCCCATAAAGACCCACTATTTAACATTTCTTAAGTGATTTATCACCATGTAATTAAAAAAATGCATTTTTTCGGTGAAAATCAGGTATTTTCCTCATTTAATTCACTGATTATGTAGATGTTCATAAAAGCTCAGATTAAAGTTGAGGGTTATTATATCAGAAACAGACAAAACTGAAGAAAAAGTTACTTTTTCAATCAAATCTCTCATTTACATAACATAAACCCAGTGTGTTCATCCACTGTAATCAGTGTTGAAGACGACAAATGACATCATGCAGACAGTCCAATAGGACCTGCACAGAGGCTTTATTATTTACTTTCAGGGCCAAGCAGATTTGCTCATTATGTGCAAATGAATGAAATGGATGTTGTGCTTTGGAAAAATGGAACCCATAGGCAGCATATGCAAAGAAAACACGATCCAGAATAGAACCCTGAGGCACCCCAAATTCCTTCAAATTCAACTGTCATTATATCAGAAATGGAGAAAACTGAAGAAAAAGTGACTTTTCTAGTCAAATATTTGCTTAATTGAACATAAACCCAGTGTGTCCATCCACTGTCATTGATCCAACTCCATGGGTTTTACTGGTGAATCAATGTCGTAGAAGATGACAGTGTAACTATGGACTAACTACGGAGCCTCTGAACGTCCAATCAGGTCATATCTCATGACCATGAAAAGGTGACAAATTGTATTTTACACCAATTATTTACAAGGGTTGATAGGATTTAGGACTGCACAATTAATTGATTTTAAATTGAAATTGGATTTTTTAATTAGGTTTAATTAGGATTTTTTACATTAGATTTTTTTTTAAAAAAGGGCACTTGTCAAATTGATTTCGTCTCTCTTGTGTCTTTGGGCCACGGGCCTCCAGGCTACCGTAGGCTCCTCCTCCTAACTGTGAGAGCGTCTTTCATAGAATTCACAGAACTGTAACGACCATGGACCTTAAATCTGTACTGGTGTCACAGAATCACTGAAAATTCCGTGATGGGCCCACAGAAGTGATACCAGTGTAAGGTATGGTCCATGCACGGATCCTCCAATTCAAATATAACTGCTTGGGAATCACTCATCTTACGTGGTCCACACACACGACTAATGCCTGTCACTGACTGACATTGGTGTAACATCTGTGGGCCCATCATGAAATTTTCGGCGATTCCGTGATACCATCACAGATTTGAGGTAGGGAGCAGTGTGTTGCACTGTGGGTGGCACAACAAAACGACATGCCAACTTCTGTTGTCTTTTGTAATTTTACCTAAAAACTGAAATCAAAAATCGAGTTTTTAGAGAAAAAAATCTGGATCTTATTTTTGGCCAAAACCGTGCAGCCCTAATCGGATTAGTGGATCAACAGGTATTAAACAGTTTAGATCAGTTAATGGTTCTGGTTGAAGGTGGGTGTTTGGGTCTTTAAGGGTTAAAGACATACTTGCTGATTTTGTTGTTGTCACACTAAAAGTTCCCTGCTCTGAGTTGAAATGTTGAACTTTCAGACAGTTCAAAGTTGTAATAATAAGGTAACTGGCTCACAAAAGTGAACTCAGGATTCTGGAAAATAAATTCTTGTTGCCAATATGAGACACTCGTCCACCATCCAAAGACATGGAATGGCTGAACAGGTGAATGTTAACACCCGTGAATGTAAATGTGACAGTGATTGGTTGTTCGTTTGTGATGAAGTGGTGACACATCCAGGGTGAACCCCCATAGGCCACCAGGATAGGCTCCGCCTCCAAGGCCCTCATTAGGAATAAGCATTTCAGAAAATGGATGGATGGATTTTCGTACAATTATACACTAATGAAGACATAATTACAAACATTATATTCCATGTCTATAATGTTTTTAATCCTTCTAAATCTTACATTTGTCTATATTTGTTCACACTAGTACTCCTATAGTGTAAAGATTGTGGGTAAAATCTTCATTGTGATGGAATAAACAATCGAGATCTACTACTTTTTGACTGAACAGGCTGATATCAAATTGGGAGTGAGCAGTTTATTTTCTGTTTTATTATCTGCTGCACCAGGAAGATAAATATCAGTGTTGTAATTCTCTGGAAAATCTCTTTGTCGTCTTTGCATTAGCGACACAGTTTCTTATGTGTTTGATGAAGAACAGAAATATGAGGTTTGTCATTTTTTATTCTTTTTGTCCTCATGTTGATTCTTTTATTTTAGTGATGCTGCCAGTTTGTTTTATCTTTCCTGGTCTTTATCTCATTTTCTTTCTCATCCCTGCCTGGTACGGTTTTATTCTTCAATTCTTCTTTTTTTTTGTCTCGGTTGATGTTTTTCTCTTTTTTTGTAAATACAGTTCAGTTGTTGTACGCATCATAACACATTTTCCTTTTGTGATTTGAACATCTATTTACTTGGAGCTTGTATGTGCTAGAGATATTCAAGCCTACAAGTAAATAATGTATTAACGTGGTGATGTCGTGTCCTCAGATTCTTCCGGTTGCTGCCGCACTCACATCCCCAGGATCAGTCAATGTCCATATAAGCATTACAATCTCCTCTAACGTGGACTTACCTTTAACCATTTGGGTGTTTATCTGACTGATCTGGGATCAGGTGAAGGAGAGGTGTGTTGTGTAATCCTTGAACCTCATTGGTGGTTTTGATGTGGATTTTCAGGCTGAATTTCAAAACCCAGTCTAGGGCCAGGTGGAGACTAAGCCTGGTCCTGCCTAAGCCTCAACATCGTACTCTTTATACTCTAAGTCTAGTCTTCTAAAACTTTCTAAGTACTCAAATTTTCGACTGAGGACAAGGCAGAGTCAAATGAGAACTTGGGGCCTGATTTACTAAAGATTTGTGCATGTAAAAACATGCATAAACTTGACTGCACCCGCAAAAACATGTTGAAGCTTATCTACTAACAGGGCGCACCGAGGTTTGCACCTCTCAAATGGGCAAAATAGCTTGCGCAACCAATTTAGCGTGTTTGCCCTGATGAATATGCAATATGGGCATTTCTGCCAGAACGCGCTAAATTACTGGGAGGAATAAATGCAAATATTTCGCGCGTGCAATGTGATTTACCAAACCTGAAACTGACTGCGGTGGCTGATTTTGCATCGATATTTAGCGCGTCTGAAAGGCAGGTTTTAACTTGGCGCAAAATTGGCTGCAGTAGTTGAGGCAAGGAGGAAGCATAGGCACAACGCAGAGAATCAATCTGTTCTGATCACATCAACATTTTTGGAATGACAGAAGAAAAAAAATAAAAATTTGAGACATATACCCACTTTATGGGCCTACCCCCCACGCCCGGTTTCACCAGTGGTACATCACCATTAGACCAGGACGGGATGGTTCTAGCGCTGCACAACACACACGCGCACGCACACACACACACACACACACACACACACACACACACAAACAGCGCTGTCCACGGTGTTGTGACTGGGCTCCAGAACCAGCTACATAAACACTGATGTGGAGGGTTTTCTCTCATGCCCACGGACTTAAAAGTTTTCGTTCACCATGCAGAGCGACATAAAGAGAGAAGGCATTTATTTCACTAATAACACATTTCACCACTGATAAACAACAACAGAGAAATGCCCATTCACCCCTCTGTGTGGAAAAAGAGCATATTTATGAGTGCTGGCATATCCCAAAGCAGTCTCTACAGCGCACTGTCTGCATGATGACAACCAGTAGCGCACGCAAAATCCTCATTTAAATAAGAGCGGTCTCCAAGGCTTTGCGCCTGTTGTCATTTGCGCAGGCAATCTTAGTTGATCACCCCTGACACGCAAATCAATAGCACGTGCAGATTTTAGCGCAAGCAAAAACATTTGCGCCCGTTATTTGCCATCTTAGTAAATCAGGCCCTTGGAGTCCAGAAGAGTTGAGTCCAGAGAACTTTGTTCTTCAATACAGAGTACAAAGCCTGAGCAGTTCTGCAGAACAACTGAGTTTTTACAGAACATCACCTTTTATAATCCAACATGTAGGCGTGTATGGGGCGTAAATGGCTATGAACCATGCCCCTTTTTCCTTTTTACTATATTTTAAAAGCTGTTTTAAATCGTGTCAGAATTCCCTCCCCCTGCCTTATGTTTAGATAAGACAGCTTCTACTGGTGTCCGTCCAGATAAGGTGGTTTTCAGTGGTCAGCTGTCATGAATAAGACTGCTTTAAATGGTATGCTAATTAACCCTTGGGGCGCTTGTAGTCCCCATTTGCTCATATCTGGTATGTTTCATATGTGCTGGATCTAATGGAGTCAAATGTCTTGCTAATTACTTTTTAAAAAATACCTTCAGCAGCCCCCCCATTGACATTCCTTTGTAATTGCAGCTCTGTGTAAACATCGGTTGCTATAGCACAACACAGCTGCTCTGGTACTTTCTTCTGAACAGCTATCTTTATGACTACACAGATTGATATGTAGTAATTTAACATGGCTTGGTGTAACAGCCTTACAAAAATATCACTCTCATACAGTTCAAGAGAATGAGAGAAAATAAGACACCACAATTTGTATTAAGAAATGTTGCTGTGCTATCTTCAGTTTAGATACAGAATTACACTAATGTTTCTCTGTTTTTAGTTTGAAATAACAGATGTGTATCTGGGCCATCCCATAACAACTAAAACAATCATGTGCAAGATCACACAACTATGCAAAATCTTTTATATTTGCTCCAAAAACATTTTGAGGTTTGGAAAAGCTGAAAGTTCAGTTATGAGGTGATCAAGACAAATAGACAAATATACACAGTGGTTCAGAGCCACTAAAGGTTTACATGTATAAAAACATGTGCAAACTCATGGCACATGCAAAAAAAATGTACAAACTGATTTACTAACAGTGCGCACAGAGGGTTGCGTCTTTCAAAGGTGCAAAATAGCGTGTCTGTATCCATTTTGCTGCACTGAATATGCAATATGGGGCGTTCACGCACAATTGTGTGTGTACTAGGAGGAGAAAATGTAAATGTATTAATTTAGCACACCCAAAATGATTTATCAAACCCAAAAGCAAATTTGCTTATAGAAACTGCGTCTATATTTAACACGTCTCAAAGGGAGGTGCAAACAGTTTGTTATGCATAATTGTGCATGCATGGCTGCGGTTGAAACGCTGAAATGAGATGAGAGAAGTCAGGAAATCACAAAATTATGAAATCATGTGAGCGCCACATATGTCACCTATTTTGTGGGGAAATATGCTATTATAGTGGTGAATATGCACCCTTTTTGAAAAAATGCAGACCCCCGCATAATGTGCACTATTTGCTTGATTATGCATTAAATTATGCAATCACATAATTGTATGTTGCTGCTGTTAACTGTGAATTTTCCCCACAGTGGGATGAATAAAGTCTTATCTTATCTTATCTTATCTTATCTTATCTTATCTTAGAAAAGCATATTGAAAACTGGACGCATTTGACCACAAAATGTTGTGTCTAAAAGGAAACTTCATATTTTTTTTCCATATTCTCTCATTTAGATTTGTCTAACCATCCATATGGCTGTCCTTCATTTCTTATTTGACTGCATCACTTTTGAATACTCAGATGCTAAAATCATGACAGTGTTTGACAACAATCCTATATTTTTATCAAGTCATTTCCAAGTTTTTTGCTGCAACTTTTAATCATCATTAAATGTTAAAATCATATCTGATATACATACATTTTGGCTGGTAAAATGTGCTTGGTTTGATATTAATTTCAGATACTTTTTAGACTAATTAGGCCATAATGCTGGACACATATTTGTCCTGACCCCTGGCACAGACCAATAACATCCATGGTTAAAAATACACATATAATACCATTTATAGGATAAATTAAAAAATCATGAGACTTGTCCTTTAAAGTCATCAATCTCATTTCCCCTTGTTTGAATCCATATCCTGATTTATTACAGAACAAATTGTCTTGTTAAATGTAGCAGTGATTTTACTGTCAGTGTTCACGGGCCCATCAGTGTGTTCCGACGCCTGCAGGTCACCCTCAGTGCAGTAGGTTAAAATGTTCATTAAAGAACTGGTGATGAATGAAGATGTTCGTGACACAAATGTCTAATCAATGCTCAGGTTTAAGCAGGGCATTAGCAGCAGTGTGCCTGATCAATAACCCTCCCACAGGTCACCAGGACACTCAATTTACCCCGAGTGGAAATGATGGAAAACATCCACCCCCATTTTCCAGGGAAATTTCCTTTTGACAGGAAGCATGAAACACTAATGTAAGAATGATCAATATGAGCATCATGTTGTAGATTTGGAGCCAGGTTTCATTTGTGCTGCTGTTGCTGTTCCTTAATAATATCCAGTTTTCTCCTGGAATATTCACTCCATCATTCCAGGTGTTTTCACAGAGGTGTCATTTAGCTCTGACAGCAGATAAAAGTAAAGATTCCATTATTTCTGAGCCATCCTGAACGCCTCATGGTGCTTTTCATGTATTCATGGATCCAAAACCAGTACAGTAAGAATAGTGTGAAACAGCTTTATTCTTAACTGGTGTATTTACATGGAGTGTGTATTCAGTTTAGTCAAACATTTAGCAGACTTAAGTGAAACAATCATTTCTCTATAACAGTGATGTCAGACTCATTTTTATTTAGGTTCCACATTCAGACCAATATGATCTGAAGTGGGTCAGACCAGTAAAATAATAACAGAATAACCTGTAAATAATGACAACTACAAACATATTCTATGTTTTAGAGTGAAACAAGTAACATTACATCAAGGAAAATGTTTACATTTACAAATTAGCCTTTAAAAAATGCAAATAGAATGAACAATCTGAAAAGAAAGAACAATTTGTGCAGTTCTACCAATATTCTGCCTCAGTTTATCATTTCCACATGTGCATTACAACTTACAGATCACAGTGGGTCTACAAATACACAAAATATTTAATAACAGGCAGAATATTGGTACAGTTACAGTTACTTCTTTTAAGACATTTCAGGTTGTTCATATTTGCTCAGGTTCACAGGCATTTTTTGTAAAAGGATAGTGGGCAGATGTAAACATTTTCATGCAATTTTACTTTTTTACACCAAAACAAAGAGGAAAAATTTGTAGTTGTGATTATTTCTAAGTTATTATGATAGTATTTTACTGGTTCTGATCCTCTTTAGATTATATTAGCCTGAATGTGGAACCTGAACTAAAATGATTTTAACATAATTTATTGTTAATATCTTCAGTGTAATTTTTGCATTTCATAAATTCGTCCCACAGGCCAGATTGGACCCTTTGGCAGGCTGGTTTTGGCCCACAAGCCGTATGTTTGACATCCCTGCTCTATAACAATAATGCAGAAGTCCTACACTAGAGGCACTGTTTGTTTTGTCTGTGTTGGGATTTTAGTTACTCCAGGGACGTTAACTCTGGTCCATACTCAAACGGTAGGTGACAGTAATGCACCTTAACCCTATGAGAGCCAACAATGCATTTTTATGCTCTTTAGGGGACAAGAGTTTTGCAGCTTTAGTTACCAAAAAAAAAAAATGCTGTTCACTGTAGGTCATTCCATTAAAAAAACAATTACACCATGCTGTTTCCAATCAGAGCAAATTATTTGATGTAAAAAAGCAAAAAAGCTTTTACTTAAACAGTAGATGCCACCATCAATAAAATTGAGAAAAGACAAACAACAAAAAGAAAATACAACATGGAGTGAACTGTTTAAGAAGTGTGTGTGAGGAAAAAAATACAGGAAATATAACAGGCAAATTATTGTAACATTCAAGATTCAAGAAGTTTATTGTCATATACACAGTAGTACTGAGCAATGAAACTCTTACTTTGTAAGTAAACAGTTAAACTAAACTAAAACACAATAAAGGAAATAAATCATAAACTAAGCAAGGCAAAATAAATAGGAAAAATAAAAAGAAGCGAGTGCTCGGTGCAAAGAGTAAGTGTATCAAGGTGCAAAAATATAATGATTGATTGATTGATTGATTGATTGATTGACTGATTGATTGACTGATTGTGCAAGATACAAAATACTGTCATGGTGGTAAGACGGTGAGTATAAATATGCAAGGATATGTACAGATATGAGTAACATGGAGATAAATACTCAGAGACTGGCTTTGCAAAGGTTTTATGAAAACAGCGATGCTTTGACATTCTCATTATCACTCAAGGATGTACATAGTTTAGTCATATAATAATAATAATAATATATAATACATATATATAATGGACCATGTGGTTTTTCCAAACCCAGGCTGTTTTATACCATGACTGTACACGGTGAGCTCAGAAATAGCTCAGTGTACTCAGCAAAATGCTTCATTCAGAAAACTGTTGAAAATGCTTATCTGTCTGTAAAGTAATTAGCTCTGACTGTTGTCTGGACGGACACATTCTGCTTTGTGTGTCATTTTTGGTGCCAAGAGGTTTGGAAAACAGCGTCTGTTCGTCTAGCCTTCGTCATCATCAGCTGTAACACCTCCATGAAACAGTCAAAGGAATACATCTGCTTAAGTGCTTCCCAGGATCCTCTCTGTTTGTCCTCTGTTAAATAATGAGCAGTTTCACTCAGTAGATTTTACAAAATGGACATTTGACTGTATTTGTCTTGTGCAGCTGTACCTGCCTCTATTTAAGCAGTCTTATCTTTTCACAGTTCACCTTCTTTTGCCTTCATGAACATGATGTCACCCACAGTACATTGGATTTCACTCATTTTGTGAATTTTCATGTAGCAAAAACATTGATCTTGAACATACAATCCTGTGCCACAGTCTTATTCCTCCTTTAGCTTAGTTGTTTTTACAGGGTTGAAGTAAGCATACAGATTTATTTCTCATTCTCTTTTCATCAGATACAAGAAAATACAGGGAAAATGTGCACAGCCTTAAAAGACACACAGGTTTAGGTGACTACTAGCGACCCGTGGGAAACCACGGGTTCTGGATGTGGTAGTTTTTATGCTGTGGAGAGCTGACTTTTGGGAAAAGGTGTTAGTCTATAGTAGTGTGATAAAAATTGTTTGGTGAATCATTTTTTAAAATTTAAATGACAATTATTATATTAATACCAATGATAAAAATAAAGGATAAATTCAAGTACAAAATAAAAATATATATATATTTAAAAATAATTGAAAACAACTTAACTGAACTTATTGAAAATAACTTAAATTAGCAATGAGTAAAGTAACTATAGGCCTTTGATGGGTATGTATCATATATGATACACTGTGCAACATACACAGATTAGCATGGGGCCTCTATGGGGGGCCCTTATGCTCATGGAGCCCATCAGGCCCATGTGTTAACACAGCCCTGGAATAGGAATATTTCAGAAGCGGTACCTGCCAAATGTTCCATGTTCCACTCACTATATATATATATATATATATATGTGTGTGTGTGTGTGTGTGTGTGTGTGTGTGTGTGTGTGTGTGTGTGTGTGTGTGTGTGTCCGACCTGTCCCGTCCAGACCTTGCTGTGATATTGGACAGATCCTGTGTCTGAATGGGGAACAGTTATTTTTAAAGCTGTTCTGCTTTCATTAAACTCTGCTGGGAGGCGACTAATGAGTCCTCTCTCTCTATCTCTCTCTCTCTCTCTCTCTCTGTCTCTCTCTCTGATTGCTACATCACAACTTTAACGCGTCACATCAGACTCTTTTTGTGCTACATCACAGTGGGTGCTCCACATTGCATGCTGTGAACTATATTCACCACAAACGCAGCAGCATTTTAGACCAGAGCAGGAGATAGATTTAGTCTTTTGTTCTTTTTTCCTCCTCTATTTTCATAGATACAGTTTTTAGAGCAGTAGTAGTAGAATAATATAAAAATAGATTGGGATTATTTTTAGCAGTTGATTGGTTACCTTTGTGAGCGCTGTGTGACATTAGTCAGGAGGGAACTCAGTGTGAAACAGTGAACAGAAGCTAAGTGTGTGCAGACACGCTGAGCTCCCCTGACCCACTGGACTTAAGTCCTTATTAAACATCTGGACACAAATAAACAACAGCATCTGGTCGCAGAGGGAGGAGGTGACGCTCAGCTTTACTAACAGAGGCCAGCCATCTGAACAGCTGTTTGCTTTAACCGTTGTTTTTTAGGGTCATTACTCGGTCATTAAAGCATGTTACAGCTTTAAACTCACTACAAATAAATTAATGTAATTAGCATGAGCACAACTAATAAGCAACTGCATTTCTTCAAACTCTAACCTTTATTTTCAACTCAAGTTTTTTCTGTGCTGCAGGATTAATACTTGCTAAAAACTAAAACTAAGAGAAGAGAAAAATAAACATAACATGCTGCTCACTTTTAATACCCCTCAGCCAAATATAGTGTAAGATTCTGCTGAAAGTTACTTCCCTATAATTACCAGGAGGCATTGTGATCACTTTGCTTTGTGTGTTTGCGTATGTGTTTGTTTGTTATCAAGATAACTCAAAAAGTTATGGATGGATTTTCAGGAAATTTTCAGGAAATTTTCAGGAAATGTTGATACTGGATAAAATTTTGGTGGTGATCCTGGCGGGGGGGGGGGGGGGGGGCGGCGTGCAGATCTGTCTTGGCAGAGGTCTGCACTCTCTGAGTGCTTTTCTTGTTTAGATTAGGTTGTCTTTGTGTAAAACTTATTGCATACACAGATTTGAAAGTACTCAGATATTGTAACTGCACAAGGCCATTGGACCTTGAAAAAATAGGTCAAGGTGACCTATTTTCAATAGGCTTCTGCTCCATGCCAAGACACATCCACAGTATAAATATGGTGCAGATATGTCAATGCATTCTTCAGATAATATGATTATGTCATTGAATGGACAGAGAGACGACAAAACGATTACAATACCCCTCGGGCCAGAAGTTGGCCAAGGCGTAAAAATGATTTTAGTGAGTGAAGTCCTTCATTCCATTGATGGGGTACCCTGCCTTAGGCTCCACCCCCATGACCCTACAGAGGTTGTGAGGAATGTCAATGAATAACTGAAATCATCCATCTTCTTCTTCGTGTCTGGGTCAGGGTTATGGTTGTGGAGGGCGCTAGGGCACCACCCACTTGTCTCACATGAAGAAGAAGACGATAGGAATCACATCAAATAATTTTTTAAAAATTGAATATTTAAATAAATGAGCTATACATGATCTAGGCCATGAGTACTCTGGATAATCTGCATTCAAGTAGAGTTTAAACATGTTTGGGTGGTTTAGTGAACAGTCGAGTCACATGTTTCCTGTTTGGTTCCAAGGCTCTGCCTCTACTATATACATCAGGGGCGTCAAACATGTGGCTCGCGGGCCAATACCGGCCTGCCAGAGGTTACAATCTGGCCCACAAGATGAATTGCAAAGTGCAAAAATTAGACTGAAGATATTAACAGTCAAGTGTGTTGAACTCGTTTTAGTTCAGGGGCCTCATACAGACCAATATGACCTGAAATAAAATAACAGCATCATAACCAATAAATACTAACAACTCTAAAATGTTTTGGTTTAATGTGAAAAAATTACATTATGCCTATAAATAATGAGAACTCCTAATGTTTGTCTTAAAAATAACATAACATTATGAAAATATGTTTATTAACAAACTATCCTTTAACAATATAATGTAAATAATCTGAACAAATATAAACAACCTGAAATGTCTAAAGAAAAACAAGTGCAATTTTAACAATATTCTGCCTGATACTAAATGTTTTGTGCCTTTATAGATCCAATCCGTATTGCACATGTATAAATGATAAGTTGAAGCATAATATTGTTAAAATTGTACTTTTTTTTTCTTACAATATTTCAGTTTTTTTCAGGTTAACCACATCCTTTTTTGTTCCGATAGTTTCATAATTTAATTTCATTTTTTTTGCACTAGAATAAAGAGAAAAGTTAGAAGTTGTCTTAATTTATAGGATATTATGTTATTATTTTACTGGTCCGGCCCACTTAAGATCAAATTAGGCTGAATGTGGCCCCTGAACTAGAATGAGTTTGACACCACTGATACAGGCTCTGGTTCTAAATGGACCAGTAGACCCCCCCCCCCTCCAATACAAGAGACAGGAGAGACTAAAGGACTGCACGCAGGAGGAAACACCACACCCACAAAAGAATTAAGACTGGCCTTAGAAATGAAACAACACCAGATCATCTAAACTAGGGGTGAACACACTTTAAAAATGATGGATGTCCACTATATATAAATATAAATCAGTGGGTAAAACTACTGATTATGATGTGATGAGCCTGGGGTTTGAATCCTGGAGTGTCAACAACAATGTCACTAATCCCATGATTTAACTTCTATTTTTTTTTTTTAATAGCGTGTGATCTACCTATCCTACCTCCACCCCTGGTCTAAATACTGTCCATACAATCAGTGGAAAAGACACTTATCAGGGACATGTCTGACTTTAACTATGGAGTCATGGAAAAATGTCTGTTTCTTAAACTCTTTTGGATGATTTTGTTTTTGTTGTTTTGTTCTTCTGCTGTTGTTCTGTTTCTTTCTGTGTCAGTGTTTGTTTGTGTATTACCTTGTCCTGTTCTCCCATCAGGTAACATCCGTACAGTAAATAAACCTAACCTATGGAGGGAATAGATCTGAGGTTCAAAACCCTCTTAGATCAGAACTGTCAAAAACAGTCAAACTGGAGGACGAACAGGACAGGTTAAAAAAGAAATAAAGATCTCCAGTTTTCAAAAGTGTGAGTTAAACAGTTATTTTAAAATGTAAAATTATTCACATTATTAATTTAATCTGATGAGTCACTTACAGTAAAATAATTAGCAGAATTTGAACCTAGACCATTGGGCTATTACTACAGCTGTGTCCAATGAGAACATGTCCACTCTGGTCTACCATGATTACACACTGGTCCTCAGACATTTTTATTATTATTATTATGATTTTTCCATCAACGGTACGCTTTACCCCAGCTGAACCAAACAGAACCACCTACAGATGCTTTGAGTAAAAAAATCGCCATCTCAGCTTTGTCCCAAAACAACACGTGTACAGTCAAGGTTTCAGACTTTTTTTTTTTACGTTCCAGCACCAACACAAGACGCTGACTGCAGCCTCAGAACAGAAATAGAAAATGCAGCCCTAATGTTATGTGGAAAGTGTTGAAGACAAAGAGAATCAGTGCTGAAATGGTACAAATAGGTCTATGGTGATAATTTAGTGCCAAAATTTGCACACATAGAAATCGCACCTTAATACATCTTAATACACCTTGCCTTGCCCAGAAGACGGCCATTTCAGTTTTATGTAGGTCTGGTATGGTCTGCATAAAACTGAAATGGCCGTCTTCAGGGCAAGGCCGGGTGTATTAACCTCAGTGTTCAAGGCCGACGCAGGATGGCATCTGATGACCCGCCCTGCTTCAGATTGGTTCTGACCTGGAGACAGTAGGTTTCTAAGATGACCAATCAGAGAGGGAGGGGTTCAATTCAATGCCTGCCCCCAGAGTGACAAAATTCAGCAACCACAAATGCTTAGGAGGCACAGAGAATGATAGTGAGCATGCAAAAAAAGGACGGTAAGCATGCGTCGTGACAGCGAGTACATAGACAGTGGCATTTAGATGGATTTATGTGCACTGATTGTGGTTTTTATGTGCACTGATTATGGTTTTTATGTGCACTGATTATGATTTCTATGCGTGCAAATTTTGGCACTAAATAATCGCAATAGAGTTTGTCACTCTGACATTTTAATCTTTTTTATTGATTACCTGGAACGGTTGCCTTTCACTCAGCTTCTGATAAAACATGTTGGATTGGATTGAACTGAACTGAGATAATATCCCATCAGCCCCGTGGCCTCAGAGCGGCGTGGTGGATGTGTCTCCAGCTGTTACACACCTACTGGATTAGTTATGTAACTACTCTGCCTCAATACTCTACGGGTGACAAGAGGTGACAGCGGTTTTACACACACACACACAAACACTCAGACAAACACACCTCGCCTTTGTTTCAAATGGATCTCAGAGCATCCCTGCTGACAGCTGGTCTCTATGGCGACGGCATCTGTGTCTATGGCAACCGTGTCTGTGTCAGAGCTGCTGGTGACACAATGTCCTTTTCCCAGGTGCCTGGTGTTGACAGATGACAGAGGATCAGACCGTTTGTACAGGACAAAGGACATTCATCAAACACAAACCAATCACATGAGAAACACGGCAGTTCAGTTATTGTTCTGGAGTTCAACATTTCTTTGGTAATTTGAGTTTATTGGTACATAATCAAGCTTTAGTGATTTTGAACCAGTGCTGAATGGTATGAAAGCAATTTGAAATAAATAAAACCAAAACAAAACTCATTTTTTATTCTGTTCTAAACATTAGGATGGTGTTGATGAACCCTCTGGTATCCGCCCATAGAGGCCCTTCAGAATCACTGAAAGAGCATAATCTGCACACAGCCGGAGTAATGTCAAAGTGTTTGTCATACAATTTGTTTTTAACTTTTAAACATTTTTTTTCATCAACTTGAGTCGAAAACAAAAATACCAAATACTCAATAGCTGTCATATTTTTAACCCTTTAAATACTATGTTTGTAATGTAAACAAACCATATTTTTTGATGCAAAAACACAAAAAGATATGCATTTTGTACTCACTTGGTAGAAGGGTGTTAGTGTCATAATATAGCTTTGTTTATAATGTGGTAATTTTAGTGGCTGTGTCAGAATTTTAAAAATCATGCAAAAATGATCAACTTTCAAATTCTGACCTAAAACAAATTCTGAAAAATGATATGACCTTTCATAGCATGAAGTACAAAGCTTGCATAATATGCTCACCTGGGTACTGGAAGGTTAAGATTCTTTGTCCAAAGAGTCACTCTTCATGAGAAAAATGTAACGAAATTCTTAGAATTATTGGTGTTTCTATGATATTTTCTCTTAAAACGTCCCTGACGTGTTGCGCTTCGATGTAGGCTGTCCAGTTTTAATCACACTGTCAATTACACACAAGATGTTTGTCAGTTTAAAAGACAATTCTGCAAGAAAACAAAATCATTTAGTGGTAAAACTGCTGAGGTACGAAGGCCTAATTGTATTGGAATTGTAAATGAACCCTTACATCTGACTGTCATGTGACATATTCACCTGATGTTATTCCTGGTTCTGATGTAAAAGGCACATTCACCACTTCCAGATAAATGTTCCTGACTGGAGCTGTCATCTATCTCATCATCTTCTAAAGGATTATATTTGTCCTTCAGTGAATATTAATGCTATATTTCAACATAAACCTACTGAATTTACATGTAAAACACTTTTAAAACTTTCATTTATTATTGCAGCCTCCATAGTCCCCAACCAGGAAACAGGCTTCTGTAAATTAGCTCAAGAGCCCAGTTTAGAACAGCTCTAAATGATGACTTGTTATGAAGTGACACTATATAAATAAATCTGATTTTATTTTTTTAATAAATGCACAGAGGAAACAAAAACTGTTACACATTTCAGCAAATCACAGAGTTATGGATTCATAGGACAAATATTATCAGAGGACCTATGTGTTCACTGAAATAAGGATATTTAACACAAATAACATCTTTAGAAATTACATACATGGTCAATTTGACATGAGTGTTTTGATGGGATTAACCCCCTTAGTCAATAATATAGCATAAATGTCTGTTTTTTCTACCTGTACCTTCATATAACCTGATACCCCATGTGGTGCATATGAAAATATGCGCAACATTCTCAGCTGAGAATGTAGTACAATTGCATTCCATTCAAGCACACAGGGAAATATGAACAACTTGAAATGTCTTCATATAAATCAGTGTTATTGTACCAATACTCTACCTGTTATTAAGTGTTTTGTGTATTTATAGATCCACTGTGATCTGTAAGTTATAATGTACATGTTTAAATGATAAACTGAGGCACAATATTGTTAAAATTGGACACATTTTTCTTAAATCATTTCAGGTTGTTCATGGTTTTTCATTTTACCGTTTGAAATAAATATTTTCATAATGTAATTTTACTTTATTCACTGTTAATTTACTGGTCTGGCCCAGTTCAGATCTTAGTAGGCTGAATGTGGAACCGGAACTAACATGAGTTTGTCATCCCTGCTCAAACCAATGGAGACTCAGAGAAGAGGGGGGTATGCTGCCTTCAGGGACTGAAAAGAGGCTCTGTAAATCCTGAAATTTTTATTATGTGTTTATTGATTTATCTTTTAATGCCCATGATCATTATGGCAGTTGTCTTGTGTACTGCCCCTTTGGACCTTTGTCATTTGTTTTGGGTAGGAGTGGCTCCATTGTGTGTTGTCCTGTGTTGTGTAATTAACTGTGGTGGTATCTGGTGATGGTGTTTCTGAGTATGTGTTTATGACCCCTGCTGCACACTAAATTTCCTTTCTAGGAATGAATAAAGTTGAAAGCTGAAACTCACCACTGATAAAACTGACATCTTCTACACAAAACAACGTGAACTGATATAAATGATCTCTATATGTGTTTTTTTTTTTTTTTTGTTGGAGTTATTCACCAACTTCCAGGGTTCAGATCATAGACAGCCTCTGCATTTATTATAAATGTCCACAGGTTTGTTCTAGTCTCATCCAAACGGAGGACTTTATCTCTGTGTCCTGTTCACAGCTGATGAAAGTGTCTCTGTACCTCTAAACATTTCCACTTGTGGTGATTATTTTAACTCTACTGCCCATGTTATTGAAATGTGCGGGTAAAATGTGTCAAGGTGATTCACACATGGCGTTGGTAACATCATCACCTGAGAGGAAAGACGCCGCCCACACTGAACTAGACCGTACTTTGCCTTCTTTACAATAAACTGCTACTTTATCAACTTTTAAAATCATCTTTTAAATTGAAAACATAAACATATACAATACTGTGCAGAACTCTTGGGGCATCCCAGCTATGTTGTTTTAACAGGGTTGGAATGAGCATAATATTCTATTTCAGTCCGTTTATTAAAACACAACAAGGAAGTAGAGGCAAATATTGTACATAGCATTAAAAACCTATAAACTACATGGTTTCTACAGGAAACGGTCAGTGGGGGTTAAGGTGATCTCTGTTCTATGACCATAATGAAACCTGGTGTAAAACACTAGCAGATTAATTCATGTTAAGAACAAATGAAGGTCACACTGAGTCTGAGTCTGGATTCATTTGGAAAAACATCTCATCATATATTGACGGTACATTTCATGTGGTTTCCTCTTTATGATCCTCTTATACTAAAGTAAACTACAGAATATTACTAGACTATACTCAACTAAACAACAAACCAATTATGACCTAAAACATTTGCCCAGCCCTGAATGTGTAGTTGTCATAATTCTAATAAGGTCACAGTATGTATTCTCTAGTCAATCACTACCACACTGTATATGTTTTTGAAGGACGGTCACATTAATTCTAGTTTCAGGTCATTTATTTAACAAGCTTGGAATACAACTTATGTTCTGCAGTCATTTAATTTATTTACTAAAGACAGGCTCATGCACATCACCATAAAAAAGGCAAAATGTGCTATAAACATCCTCGGTTTCAGCTAAATGACTAATGTCCATCTACAGTCCCCAGATCCTGGGGTTTGTATTTTGTGTCTGCCTGGTCTTTTATGGTTGGTTAAAACATCCATCTGATAAATGTCTGGAACTCAGCTAGCAGGTTTATCAGTTATGTGTGAGTTATAGTTGTTTGTGAAGTGGATCTGGTGACATTTGTCTTCTGTGTTTTACCAAAATGTTTTTAAACTTTTAACAACAGCTCTGGTGCTGCATTTTGCGCTTTACAGTAAAAAATTACTGTAACTCCTGAACTGTTTGTGCTATCCACAGAAGTCAAGATCCTGAGATCCTGAGCTTTCCAACATGATATGACATTTTATAGCAGCTTTCTATATGTAGAAAGGAGTTGTTTCAGAGACTTCCACACAGGCTAACAAACACCTGGAAATAACTAAAATTATGAAGCCATGATATTAATACTAAATGTTCAACACCAAAAAGCATGTTTGAGCAGATGTAAAATAGTTGAAAGTTTATTTTTGCAATCTCAAAAGTTTTGTTATGGACATTAACAGTTGTTTCTGAGAATGAATATGCTAAAAAACTTCAAGTCTTTTTTTTTCTTTTTTGCTAAAACATTGTTTTATCCTCCTCAGATCCACTTATGGGTTTTCTGTCCATGTTTGTGGACAAGAGTTTCGCAGCTTTATAAAAAGAAAAAAGAAAGAAAGAAAAACTGTCCACCACAAAAGACATTCCATAAAAACAATTTTTTAAAAAAATGCATCTGAACAAACTGTTGCATCATGATGTTTCCAATATAGGATATAATTAAATTTTTAAAAGCCAAAAAAAAAAAAAAACAGCCAAAACTTGTACTTTCCTGAGTCTCAGGAGGTTAAACATTTATTATTTGTAATAATGATAATTAATGGCCAGTTACTGAAAGTTTAATTCTTCCTGAAAACAAATGTGCAAAAGAATTAGCCAAAAAGACTTTTTCCGACACTGTTATTGCAAAGAAAACATGAAGACACCGAGGCAGCCTATTATTAAAAGGGTTACAGAGAATCCAACTATGTCTCCAGGAATAAAAGAAAGAACTGCATTAAATGTGTATAAAAGGTATGACTGCATCCAGTCTTTTCATCCTTTCTATTTGTGTGTGTGTGTGCGTGCGTGCGTGCGTGTGTGTGTGTATATATACAGGGTGGGGAAGCAAAATTTACAATATTTTGAGGCAGAGATTGAAAGACAGTGTATGACCAATTAGTTTTTTGAAAGTCATGAGAATTTATTTGCCACAAGAAAACTGACATAATAGAAAATGTTTTTATTCTGTGTCCTCCTTCTTTCTCAATAACTGCCTTCACACGCTTCCTGAAACTTGCGCAAGTGTTCCTCAAATACTGGGGTGACAACTTCTCCCATTCTTCTTTAATAGTATCTTCCAGACTTTCTCGTAATAGTTTTGCTCATAGTCATTCTCTTCTTTACATTATAAACAGACTTTATGGACACTCCAACTATTTTTGAAATATCGTTTGGTGTGACGAGTGCATTCAGCAAATCACACACTCTTTGACGTTTGCTTTCCTGATTACTCATATGGGCAAAAGTTTCTGAAAAGGTATGGATAGTAGTGTTAGGTATGATTATGACATCAATATATGTTTGGTTTCAAAACAATTGACGTAGTGCCTGCTGAGAAAAAACAACTAAATGTTCATTGTAAATTTTGCTTCCCCACCCTGTACATATATCCTTATTTGAATCACATACAAAGGACCAGAACTACAGAACAGTCCATTACCTGACATCCAACTGCATGTGTTTAAACAGATTTTGGGGTGGGGGGTTTGTGTGTGTGTAATGGTAACTTGGTGGTTAATCCTGTTAGAGGTAATCTCCTCGGCTGAGTCCTGAACATCCTGACCTTTGTGCCGGTCCATCCTGACGGCGCTGCTGGATCATACGGTGCAGCAGCGCTAACCCAAATCTGCCACAGCCCCGTCCCACATCAACACGATAGAAATAGCAGCGTTCTAGGTCGCTTTTTAATAAGTGCATGACTATTTTCATGACTGTGTGCTCGTGTGTGTCTCTCCTAAAGCGTTTGACTTTCCATTACAGTGATTGAAAGCATCTGCAGAGACACACAAGGCATGATATCATCAAACATGAAATGCTTGTGCAGGTGGAGAAGAGCCAAACATCTGTGTGTTATCGACTCATATGAGCTTTAATCCTCTAATTTGATCAAGGTCTTATATGGCTATGAGGCCCAGTGCAAAATGTATATATGTCAGACTTAGTTGAAGCACAAATACATTTCATGTCCACATTTCTGCAAACACAGCTTCTCCATCCTTTAGTGTATTACTTGCTTTGGGATGTTTTTAGCTTTCCTCAGTGGGACGGAGGAGGTTGAGGTGGATGCTGGATTTTCAAATCCAGGACTTTGCCACCAGACAGTAACGTTCACATCTCAACTCCAGTAGCATTATTGTTTAGGGCATAAAAGCATCGTAATTTGGTCAAAGTATTATACCCACGCAATGTAGAACTTATATTCTAATGTCAGAAAACTGAGCTAAAGCTAAATTTGGTCTATATTTTCTTAACCTCCTTGCTGACAATATGTGAAATGTTTCCACCAACTGTAAATATTTGGAAAAATCCAATCATTTATTGACAGTACATTTCAATTAGTTTCCTCATTATGAACCATTTATACTAAGGTAATAGAATAGAATAGAATAGAATAGAATAGAATAGAATAGAATAGACATTTCAACCATAATGTGTTATTGGAGGACATAACAAGACTTTTTTACTTTTGTGAAATTTTACAAATTTCTGCATTACTGGACACTGGTTTTTGAAACATGTATGTTTCTTCTTCCTTCTGTTTCCCTCCAGGCTTTGATTGAAAGATACAGTCCATATCAATAAAACACTGCCCTGACCTCTGAGTAATTAAATAATGGACTGCATAGTTACACTGTAAATCTGACTGTAGGATCAATTAATGAATCAATACCAATAAATAAAATCAACTTAAGGTCAATTTGCACAACTTCAAAAGAAAAAAAAATAACTCTTTAATGATGTGGAAAATGACAATGCAGGATTGTTATTCATCATAGTCATTTTAAAGATTTTTGAATTTCCACAAGATATTTTATTTCATTTATTTATTTTTTACATATTGTTGCAGTGCACATGACCGTTATACCTAAAACTTAAATTATATCAGTGAATTTAACTAACCTCACCTCAACTTATCCAAGGACATGATGGATCTAAGCAAACTTTTATCAAGTCATTAGTACATTTTGAGAGCATTATGTCATTTTTTTTTACAGCAACGTGCTTTTCAACATGACTGAAGAATAGAATAGAATAGAATAGAATAGAATAGAATAGAATAGAATAGAATAGATCTTTGTGGGCACTGTCACAAGAACAATGAAAATTAATTTTAGCAGCTAAACAATTAGTGCAAAAAAAGGACTGAATAAAAAATATCACATAAAATACTGAAAAATGTAAGCGATGTATGTAAACTACAGGATAAAATATTAAATATACATATACTACTAAAGTACTACAAAAACTACTGATATATTAACTAACTATATTAACTAAACAAGAATAACTTTCATGAATATTTAGCTCAACCCTGTGAAAATGACCCTAATGTTAACGCAAATGTTAATAATACAATATTAGCGTCTGGTCTGGCTCTGGGTATAGGCCACACAGACGGCTGCCTAGGGCACCATCTGCTGGACGGGGTGTCAAATTACAGACAAAAAAACTAAAACTAAAAATAGATAAATTAGAATATCTGTATAATAAACTTGAAACAACCCTTTACACTTCCTTGACATGTTTTCTCTTAAATAAATCATATTCGAGCCTCTATATAACAAATCTTTATAGCACTTCTCCCACTTTGTGGATTCTGTCATGTCTTATTCATTATTAAAAGGCATCACACCAACTCACATGATCTGAAACATGCTAAGTATCTAAACAGTTTAAATTATTCCTCATTGTGTATTTATTTGTCTTACACTTATTTCTCTTATACTTATTGATCATTTACATTCATTCTTTACCACTGTATGGACTGTTTTAGATAAACCTTGGATTCCTTTATACGTCTATTGCACAAACCAATTCCAGTATTAATTCACAGTCTCAAACATTTTACATATTGCAAATCAACATATCAGTGACAGTCAATATTTTGAAGATTTTCATCAGTGAGGCTGAGGGTTTTCATGTGCAAGCGTGTTATGTTCTACCTTTGTAGCACACAGAGCTGACGACAGTAGCGGAAGGAGAAGAACAGGAATGGATCAGGGGCGTAGAATTGCATAGGGATGGTAGGGACATGTCCCTACCAATATCCAGCCACTACTGTGTTGTCCTTACCAATCCAACCGCTGTCTGTAGTGTTTAGTCAATGATTATGGCACACAAAGGGTTAATAGTTGGTCTCTGCTAGAAGTCCCGCCTCTAACCTAATTAGCATTCTCCGATTGGCTCTGCGGTTTTGCTATCGTACATGTGATTGGCTGTCCCCGCTGTTACTCCATCTACTTGTAAAAGCTACAGTTACCTAGTTGAACAGGAGAGTAAAAATTGGACAGGAGGCAGTTCGTATCTCCAGCTGCTTAGTGTAAGTTGTCAACATATTTGCATTTGTTCAGCCTGGGTCACGTCAGTTAAACGGATTTGAATATCAGAGGTGTCATTTACATTTACATTTGTACATGTGTCTGTTTGCCTGTATGCTCGTGCATATGCATGTTCATGCATGCAGGACCAGTTCGCAGCATAGGCTGAAAACTGATGACATGAGAATTTCTCATTAAACTAAGTGTTCAGGTAAAAGTTGGAGAGTTTATGACCATGAAAAGGCCTTCCAAGCCCTTAGCTGCACAGTTTAGAAGAGGAGAAAAGAGGAGGCAGAAAAGTAGTCCAATTATAGAGAGATGTAACCTTTTATAATGTTAAAAAAACGTTTTATGTTACTAGCAACAGGTAGCTGAATGGAAATGAAGCAAAGTTGGCTAATAATGGAACTGTAGATGATTAAGATATGAGATATCTGCTAAGGTGTGTGGTTTACTGCTGCTGACCTGGGTTATATATGTTTATATCTGGGTTATACAGGGTGGGGAAGCAAAATTTACAATATTTTGAGGCAGGGATTGAAAGACAGTGTATGACCAATTAGTTTATTGAAAGTCATGAGAATTTATTTGCCACAAGAAAATTGACATAATAGAAAATGTTTTTATTCTATGTGTCCTCCTTCTTTCTCAATAACTGCCTTCACACGCTTCCTGAAACTTGCGCAAGTGTTCCTCAAGTATTCGGGTGACAACTTCTCCCATTCTTCTTTAATAGTATCTTCCAGACTTTCTCGTAATAGTTTTGCTCATAGTCATTCTCTTCTTTACATTATAAACAGTCTTTATGGACACTCCAACTATTTTTGAAATCTCCTTTGGTGTGACGAGTGGATCAGCAAATCACACACTCTTTGACGTTTGCTTTCCTGATTACTCATATGGGCAAAAGTTTGTGAAAAGGTATGGATAATAGTGTTAGGTATGATTATGACATCAATATATGTTTGGTTTCAAAACAATTGACGTAGTGCTTGCTGAGAAAAAACAACTAAATGTTCATTGTAAATTTTGCTTCTCCACCCTGTATAGGTTTGTATATGGTTTATATATGTTTCTATCTGGTTTACTGCTAGTTGGCTGGTTTATATATGTTTATGTGGTTTATATGTGTTTCTATCTGATTAATTTATGTTTCTATGTGGTTTACTGCTGGTTGGCTGGTTTATAAATGTTTCTATCTGATTTTTTTTATGTTTCTATGTGGTTTACTGCTAGTTGGCTGGTTTATAAATGTTTCTATCTGATTTTTTTTATGTTTCTATGTGGTTTACTGCTAGTTGGCTGTTTGATATATGTTTCTATGTGGTTTACTGCTGTCTGCTCTGTGCATCTCCTCTCATGCTTCATGTATCTCCTCTTCGTGCCCCCCCATATGTATGTGTGTGTGTGCATGTGTGTGCTTTTGTTGTTTTTTTTTGTTTGTTTTTTTTGAGGCGGGGGCCCCAAATTCATATCTCGCCTAGGGTGCCAAAATGGCTAGAACCAACTGACTATGATTGTTTGCTTGTTTGATCAGCTCTACATGACGTGAAATTATGATCGCAAATGCAAAAAAACATCATCTTTAAGGAGTGCTGCCTTGGAGCACTTTTGTCAAATCAAATCAAATCTTATTTATATAGCGCCAAATCAAAACAAAAGTTTTCTCATGATGCTTTACATATCGAGTTGGTCGAAACTAGACCAGACATTTGTGTCCCCACCAATGTCAGAATCAAACCTACTCCCTTGGAACAGATAGACGAAAGTTTTGCAAGAAAGTAAGTATTCATCACTGTTAAGGCTGGTTTATGCTTGCCGCACGAACGTGACATGCGGAAAATAGACGTGGAGAGTCGGCACGAGAGTACACGTGGTGCTTTTATACTCCAGGTGGCGCCGCGCAGCGTCTGTTCCCAAACTGCAGGGGGCAGTGTGCCACAAACACACGTCTATCACAGTAAAAAACTAGAGAAGACGAAAATTGCCCTAGCAAACCAAACATGGCCACTCTCATATGTCCGTGGGACGTTTGGGCTCCCCCCTGGATCTCAACTCCTCCCTTTGGTGGTCTTTTTGGCCTTCACATATTTGTCCTGAATGTTTATCCAGGTTTTTTTCCCCATTCCTCCTCTTTGCCAACTGTAGCTGCAGTTTCCTCCATGAATTGTTCACCACACGGCTGTCGCTGTGGTCCCGGTGTGACGAATCATACAAGTGCCTGTACTTCTGCCACCAGGAGCTCCTGAGTGTCGGCCATGTTGTCCGCGCGTCTCTTACAAATTTTCTGAGGTGCGCGAAGTGGAAAGTTTCCGCTTAAGATGAGCCGCGCGAAGGGTGGAAAATGATGTCAATTGACCGCATGAAGCTGTGCGGAGCTCGCTGATGCGGTAAGCATAAAACAGCCTTAAGTAGTAACAATTAGTTCGCTGCTCCAGCCCCCAGCTAAGAGCAGAAAGTCCCATCAACCAAGTGCTCCTTGGTTGACAAATAAAAACCTGGACACTAAAAACCCTGGACATGCCATACAAGAGAGCCCCCTGTACAGGGGGCAGCGTGATGGCGCATTGCACAGCTGAGGAACAGAACCCAGAAGCAGACGAGCTGAACGCAACGTGA
>NC_043961.1:41121622-41146622 GCF_902148855.1 Sphaeramia orbicularis
AAAGACAGTTCAATGTGTTCTTTACATAAACAACAGAATCATCCACAGAATGAATAAATATCATTAAAAGAAAATAAAAGAAAAAGAAAAGAGTAGGATGACACTGTTGATAAATGTAAGTAGCAAAGTTACAGGGATGATGACTAGTTATGTAACAAAGAAAGGCTCAAATATCTCAACAGTTTTCTGTCTCAAACTGTTGCTTTGAATAGTGAAAATGCTTTCTAATTTTACTTTCTAATTAATAGAAAAAATATGTTTGGACAAAGGGGCGGAGCCAGAGGAGTACAAAGGGTGATTTGTTTATCAAATTACAGTTATAGCTATCATTTTGATTATCAATATTGATGTTTCTATGTCAAATCCTTATGAACAGGGCATCTTACAGCTATAGACATGATGTGTCCCAATAGTTATGTCCATATAGTTTATAAACATCAATATTTCATGAAAGTTTAATGGGAGATTTTTCTTCCTCAGTGAGATGTGAAGAAAGTAGATGGTTAGTTGTGGTAGAAAATTATTATTTACAGTCAGAGCAGGAAAAATATTTTTGAAATTTAAAATCAGAGTCATGGATAATAAAATAATGTTGACTGAAATGAAGTCAAAACCATCTCTGAGGCATTTTGGAAACAAAGATAACAATTTCAACCAAACTAACCAATGCAATGATATTTATCAAATAAAAAAATATATATTCTGACATTTGTCATTATTGTTTCGTATCCCAGACCCCTGTTAGAAAAGAAACACCTGAATTCAACAGGTCCACATATTTTTGTCCATATAGTGGATGACTGAGGCAGTTATGATATGAGGATAACTATGTTTGTGACTGTGTGTGAATGGTTGTTGGTCCAGGGTCTACAGCCTTTGTCTGTCTGAATCCAGGACGTCTAACCCAGATGGATGGACTATTGTAAATATAAGACTGTGAATTACAGATTTAGTAGATGTTGATGGTTTTCTTTTGGCTGTGAGAACACATTTTCATATTGCAGTAGGAGACTGGCCTTTGCAGCAAATGATTGATTTGGTCAGAATTTACATCTGAGATATTTTATTTGTGCTTCAAGACATAATGATGAAACGACTTAATACGAACTGAAAAGCAGGTTTTTCCGTGACACAAAATCTATTCATCTCTGGCAGGGGTTTTTCACTCAGAGACAGTCAGGAAGGGTTTTACCAATAACACACACACACACACACACACACACACACACACATACACACACACACACACACACACACACACACATACAGTAAAGCCCAGTGGAAAATCGCCTATGACATCAGCAATACTAGCAACACACACACACACACACACACGCACACACACACACACACACACACACACACACACACCCAGATCAGTGCCAACCTGACGACAGTTACATAACAAGAGACAGCACACAGACAGACCGACAGACAGATAGTCAGACGGACAGACAGACAGATAGATAGACTGACGGACAGACGGATAGACTGACAGACAGATGGATAGACAGACATACAGACAGACAGACAGAAAGACAGACAGAGGGGAAAACAGAGATAGAGTGATTGCATCACTCTCTCTTTCTCTCTCTCTCTCTGTGTGTTTGCATATTAATATCCCATTTATTTTGGGGGGATGCAGAGATTCTGTTTTTAAGCTGCTGCATGGAAACACAGTTTAGTCTGTATCCCAGATGCAAATGATGTGCTTACAGATTTATTCGACTTTAAGCTCTATCTTTTAATGTTTGTTGACTTCAGTATATAAGAAGAGCGGAACTTCATCTGTGTGGAAAAAAAAACAAAAAAGAAAAAAAGATAATGCTCTAATTCACATTGATCTAATTAAAATATTTATAGAAATAATAACCTTTTCTATGACATTTTACATTCACATATACCTAAATTGCAATTGTCATTGTTTTCTTTGAATGCCACCTACATCATGATTTGTTTCATAATAATTAAATCTTTATTTAGCAGCGTCTGTATTATGCTCCTATCTGTTTTCAGCTGAGGAGTTAAAGACCGTCTATTGGAGGTGGATGCTCCAAAGAAAATTCCACATCTCCAGTTAGAAGAAAAAATGAAACTACCTTTAACCTTTTATAGTTCACTCATAGAAATACTCTTCACATTCTTTTGTTATTATGTATAATATCAAGGTCAGTGAAGTTACCATCTTTGGTAACGAACCCATAATTGGCAAAAAAAAAAAAAAAAAAAAAAAAAAAATCCAAGAAAAATGTATAAAAAGTACAAGAAAAAACACATGTAAGGTGAAAAAAACATCACTTTTTTAACATTAGACCAACATAAGCGCTGATCCAGACACCTGTCCACATCCACATTATCCCTTTGAACATCATTCCTTACATTAGTACCATTACTTCATGGTACCTAACAAAGCAGGTCCACTCGCTGTTCATGCAGAGGTGGACCTTACAGACCCTGTAGACCACATTGGACCTGAGATTGTTGACTCACTGTCCTCACTTGAACTGCTGATGTCACTGTCTTGTATTGTATGTGGAGATTACCAAAAATAGTCACTTGCCCTATAAAGGGTTAAATATCAAAATCTCCTATTTGTATTTGGAATATGCACAGCTGCATGTGAACAGGATTATAGTGGAATATTCCATTTATATGAACACAGACTGGACAAAAAAAAGTCCCAAATACAAAATTTTGCTGGACTGTCTTTAGTTTTGATGGTAGGACACATTCACCTTGGCATTGCTTTTGCCACACATGGTTGTGGAACATCACAGTAAAGTTATTTCATCCATAGCTGTCTATAGTGGATGAGAGTCAGACTGTAAAGTCTTCTCCATCACATCCCAAAGATTATCAATGGAATTCAGGTCTGAACACTGTGGTGGCCAATCCAAGTGTGAAAATAATGTCTCATGCTCCTTGAACCACGCTTTCACAATTTGAGCCTGATAAATCCTGGTGTTGTCATGTAATATGGAATATGCTTGTGTCATTAGGGAAGAAAAAAATCAGTCCTGTTCATTCAGTTTATTCAGGTTCAGCTGAACTTATTTAATGGAGTCATCATGAACCTGGACCAGAACCAACTGAACCAACCCCAGACCAGACCACTGGCCCCACAGGACTGGACTGTAAATGCTAGGCATGATGGGTAATCACTGCCCCCCCAGGCTTTTTTTGTTTGTTTGTTTTTATTTTAATAAATCAACATTAGCAAGCAGGTAAACCATGAGAATAAAGAGAATAAATAAAAGCATACAGAAGAAAAGACAGAAAGCAAGAAAAAAATAGTAAAATAAAATTAAGAATGTACAAATCAAATAAGGTACATAAGCAGTCGTATTTCGTACAGGGGCTCATTCAAAGACATTTAGGTCAGAAATAACATTCTGCACCTTAATACCAGATTTGCTTTTCAGAAGTTCAAGAGTTTCGCAATGTTAAGTTCATTTTTGTATGCAAGGGAGTTGGTCGTGTTTTCATCCATTTGCATTTGTGAATAAAATATTTACAGGTAGTAATTATGAAGTTCATCACCATTTCAGCCTTTTTGTCCATTAGTGTGCGTCCACAAATAATGTCCCATTCTGGGAAGTTGAAGATGTACTGAATTTTTGGTTCCAACCATTCATGTACATCACATCAGAGGGCATTGCTGTAGATGCACGACATACTGGTCAGTGGATTCTTCTACCTTACCGCAAAAGACATAGTTACGTAATTCAAAGTTAAATTGTTTGTGGAGAAGTTCAGAAGATGGGCATATACCTTGTAATATTTTGAAATGAATTTCCTTGATCTTTAGACTGACTGGTAATTTTAGGTATAAGCATAATAGTTTTTTAAAGGTAGAGCTACTGATATGATATGAGATCAAGTTCCTTTGTATTTGACATGGGTGTAAATGACTAGTTATGAAGTGAGTGAGAAGTTGTGTTTGAACAACATTCTCCAGTAAGACAGAACGAGTGCATGAAAAGAAGAGTTTTACAGGTTATTTTTGGACCATGAAATCACATTGCAAAATAAAAGTTGTACTATAGCCACTAGGCATGGTTGGTTTTAATTACACATTGGAAAGTTTTCAACCCTATTTTAATAGCTGATAATCTCCATAGTTGTTTTCTTTGCTTAATGCACATCAGTAATCTGACCATTCTGACACATGGTTGTTTATGAAATGAGAAGCTAATCGCTGCATCAGTTATGGTAAAATTAAAAAAAAGGGGAAAAAAAAGCCTTTTACAACTGAAACATATTAATCACTGCAGTAATTCCACTTCCACCTCATTGCTAATTGTTGAGTTTGTCAGTTGGCGGTGTCTTTGGGTATGTTTGGGAGAGGCACAGAGAAAGAGGGAGGGGATGCCATGAATGATTTTTTTTTTTTGACAAACTATAACTGGAGTTTACAGTACTGTGGTCCAGTTATGTATGAATGCAATTTCATAATTATGGACATGAGGACAATAAGATGCCACAAGAATAAAAATATAATCAACAGTTTCACACTGTCAGAAGCATATTCAATCTGAGAGGGATGACAGTGGCAACAGTTGAAATGAAATACTTCTATAAATAACCTGCATGTGTGTGTTCATCCTCCTGCTGTTTGTTGAATGGAGATGACGACAGTGGAAGACGTTCAGGCCTTTTCTCACCTTCAATCTTCAGTCAATATTAACACTGTTAGCTAATCATTAAGTATCCATCAATATTCATTCACCTGTTTCAGAATTTATTTTGTGTATGTAATCACCACATAAACAACTGATTTCATAAATGTAGATGAGGATCAGTTGAACTTAAATTGACAGATGAGATACTGAAAGTGGTTAAAACAAGCTCTGAACTGAAAGCAAAACACTAAACAGGAGTTCACCATCACAGCATTTCAATCAGCTGCATCGAACTGTCTGTCTGTCTGTCTGTCTGTCTGTCTGTCTGCGTTTCCATCTGCTGGCTCCCTGTGCTGATTGAAAAGCTCTCTCCTGTGTATCCACAGCCATGAATAAGCATTTTGTTCACTAACACCATCCAATCACACTTATGAGCTTATTGATTTATACAGTGAGTTCAGTCTGTGTGCCTGCTGATGTTTGGGGTGGAGCTAAACACAAATGATTTAATAGTTATTCTTTTATTATTCTTGAAGAAAAAAAAAAGTCAAGATAAATACAAATGTTTGTGACTGTAATTTGCACAGCATCATGGGTATCTGGAAATCAGTGGCGGCTGCTCGTCTTTCAGAGAGGAGAAGCTCCTTGTCAGCTTACATTAAAAAAATTGTCAAGTTATTTAAACATAAATTCGGCCCTCCGTTCCTTTTTAAGAAAATGGTCAGTGACCTTATCGTACCAAGCAGGCGTCTTTTTCAGGGACTTGATAGCTAGTTCACTCCGACCTAGCCAACAGTATGATTGATTTAACTATCTACAAAACGATATTAAACTTGAACAAGAAATTATTAAATTATGTAACTGAAACAAGAAAACATTTAAATTATGTTAAATTGAAACAAGGAAGTACAATGAGTGTGTTTTATTTACAGTGCAAGAAATCAACAAGTAATTTCGTATTGGTTTCTCTCTCGATTTCACAGCAGAATGCTCGACGGTATTAAACTGAACTCTGTTAAGTGAAGGAGTATATCTCAAAATAGCTGTCAATCAAATGGGATTCAGCCTTTTGACTGATCCTCCAATCAGCACGTGGAAGCCTGGCGTTCAGCCCAGCCAAGGTCCGCCCACAGCGCCATTTATCCCCAGAGACGCTGAGCGTCCGGGGGCGGGACAACATCGTGGCATTTATCCAATTACCGTCCAGTTTTGAGGCAATGAAAAAAGCTGTTCCACTCAGTCCCATTGAAGTGCATGGACGCTGGGTGTCTACGGACAAATGCACTGACCATAGATCGTATGAGAAAACAGCGCAACGATAATGTACGAGAAGTGCACAACATCGAGTCCTTTGATTTCTGATAAAGCTGATTCTGAATGAACTCGTCTTTGAGATGAACGTGTTCTAACACATTTGTAGTCAATGAAATGTCAACACAACCGTACATATTTGACCGTTTAATTTTCATAATTTTAGGGGAAGCTGAGCTTCCCTTGCAGTCAATGAGAAATCGCCTCTGTTGGAAATGTAATTTTCAGTAACTACTAGTGCTATTACCAGTCATATTTAAATGTTTTAAATGATGTCAAAGTACATGATCCATATTTCATGTAATTTACATAATTTATTTAGTTTTATTACTTACATTTTTTGTCAGTTCAAAAGAAATTTAAATAAATTAACTAATTAATTAAGTGACATGTTTAATTTAATGGGCTTTTACCTCCAGATTGTGTGGGATTTAAGGAAAGAAATTTGCATCAGTTTAGACAATTTCATGTATTACTGGATACACCGATCTAAATTTTTTTTTTTAAGTATGTGCCTCAGATTAAATGTGCTAAATGTTACGTATTTTAATCAGGTTATTTGGAAAATAGATGACAGAAGTGCTGGTTTGCTGACGTTTTCAAGGTATTTAATGAAGTGTTATTACACATATATATTGGTTTATGTACATTTATACAATGGATTTATAAATGTTCCACTAGATAGAAGCTGTAAAGTGAATGTATTGTAATGTGCAGATAGTGTTTTGAAGTAGATCTGGTAGCTCTGAGACAAACATTCTCTCATTAAAACCCATTCTCTCATTAATTCTCAAATTCTTTATGGGTTAAACTTAAAACCTTTTTCAACCCTGCCTGGTTAATGCCTCACCTTCAATCAGATTAAGAAGCTAAAAGTTCTGATCTGCATCAGGTATAAAGATTCATGAAAACTGACCTTGAATATGATGGAACATGATGGCAGTGTATCATCTGCATACAGTATGCAGTTTACATTGAGCGTCATATTTCTGTGAAACTGCACTATAATCCCCAGATGTGCCTCACACGCACCAACATTATAATCTAAAGATGCGGATTTTATCACCCAGTAATACCCGCTCGGCTAGTATGGCTTGACCTATTGCATGTCATGACTCTTTGCATATACAAAATAATCATACACAAAGGATCTGACCTCATTTAAATTCTCTGAATCTAATGTGCTGACGTATTAATCGCATATTTCTTAATTTACCTAATGTAGCAAATGCCTATTAAATGAAGCACATGCAGAAACACACACACACACACACACACACAGGAATGCAAACACTAAATGAAAAGTGCACGGGAAAATCAGGAGAGCTTTAAATATTTTTAAAAAATGGCCTGTGATGAATGTAATTAACTAATGTCTGTATAAATGACTAACCTCAGCTAAGTGACTTTGTGTGTTAATCATGTTGGAGACAGTCTGCCTTGTAAATTATGCTGTAATGGCTGCTGAGTGTTAGGGTATTCATTGCAAAGTTAATAATAAATGCCAGTACAAGTGCCTCCGTTGGAACAATCAGGTAAATATTTTAACACTTTGATCTTCATTCAACATTGAAGATGAAAGCTGAAGTACTTTTATCAGAGCAGGAGGGAAATAAAGATGGTGTGATGGGTAGATAAAGTGGTGTGTAAGTGGAGATGAGGGGAAGAGGGGTGAAAGTCAAACACGTGCAAGAAGAGAAGAAGGTTCAGACAGAGATGTAAAGGAGAAAGATGTTGAAATGGTGAAGGAAAAGGCTGCAGAGAAGATGAAGGGATGCGTACTGTTCACTTGAGCTGCATGTTTAGCTCATCTGGCTCATCTTCTTGGCTGTTTGCCTTCTGGCTGGAAACACAGATAATAAATGTATTCAGAATGGTGGGACTGTGAAGCCACAAAGCAACTAGAATAATAATAAACAAGTTATGGGAGTTACACAAGTACAAGCTGCAGAGTAAGAGTGAATAGAATAGAATAGAATAGAATAGAATAGAATAGAATAGAATAGAATAGAATACATTTGTTTGTTATTATACATATGTACAATGAAATGTAAAAGACAGACAGAGTGGTACCTATAGGTGGCACTCGTACTATGAATCAACAAGGAGAAGGCTGTTGTTTAAACAAAACAAGATCAGACCAACTGACACTTTTGGCAAATGGAAATCAGAACCAGAATAATTATTGGGTAATTATTCAAGTAGAATAAAAAGTAGCAGGAAAAATTATCAATAAAACAAAAAAAGAAAAATATATAAATACTAGTGCATTGTGGGGAACCACGGGTTCTTGATGTGGTAGTTTTTATGCTGGGGAGACCTGATTTTAGGGAAAAGATGTTAGTCTATATTTTCTAAGTACTGACATGAAAATTTTTCGGTAAATTATTCTTTAAAATTTAAATGACAATTAATGTATTAATACCAATATCTAGGGACTGAAGTTAGTAAATGCATTGTTCCTGTTTTTAACTTCATTTCCCATCATGCAGTGTGGTACTATGCTTCCTTTGAACCGTTGTGGGCATAGCAACGGGATTGGGCTATTGTATTCCAAAATTACTCATATTTCCCAAAAATATTGGTTCTATTAAAGAAAAATGATATTTAATGTGGAGATGGGACTATTTCTCAACTGTAGGTAGTTAAAAATGTCTCCATTTCTCAGAACAGCACAGATACACACACACACACACACACATTTAAAAAACAATGTTCCTCAGAGAAAGATAGGAAGGGACTGGGAATTTCACTCTCTACAGTACAGATCACAATTAAAGTTAAGAATCCTGGAAGAATATCTGCGCATAAAGAAAGGAAGCCTATATTATATCTGTACACCACTGACTGTCCTCTGCCGCTCCTCCTTTAAGTAAGGACTGGCTGGTTAACTCATTAATTAGTTTTTGCACACATCTGAGCCTTTGTTTTAGTGTCTTTGTGTTTTTACATAACTGAAAACTGCAGTCCCATTGAGATCGAGCTCTCTTTACAAGATTCAGCAGCATACAACATACCAACGAAAAACTGGTTAAAAGATTGTTAATAACAATAAATGAATAAATAATAAAAATAAAAAACAGGTAATAATGTAGTAATAACACAAAACGCTCACCTGTCCATCACCCGGGACTGCCCCCAATCATTACAGACTGTTTCAACAAAGCAAGGACTTCTTTTCTGTTTAGATACCATGAACATTCTTTGAGTGGATCTACTTTGTATACCATGCATCCATCTGATTAAACCACGGCTCACACATTCAGTTTCCCAGCTGTAAGGCTTCAGTTGAGTTCATAGCCTGTTGTTGCAGAGTGGCGCTTACTGGAACATTTGGCATCATTTGAGTTCTTACTGGACTACCTGCAGTAATTGTGGTCTACTGGACTGGATCAGCCATCATATAAGGTCATTTTTCATCATTCATCAATATAGCCATTTAACATTGACTATATTAAAGCAAACTGTAAAAACTCCAACGGCTGTCCAATTGAAGAAGAGCAGCAGTATATTACAGTATCATAAGCATAAAAAATGTACACTTTATGTGTCAGATTACTGTGGAGAACCCTTGTTATGGTCTTGAATATGGAGTTACAGCCACAAACACCAGTTCAAACTTTTCCAAGACAAGCGGAAGTCATGTGTTAAGAATGCGTTCAGGAGAGCCGTTGACATCTCTGGGTTTGGAGGCAAGAAATCAATTGTATGACCTTCCTTGTAGGTGATTCCGCAGACACAAATCCCTTCATCTGTTTTGTTTTTTCTTTGTTCGGTGCATCAACTGCAGCCTTATCTTGCACTTGTACAATTGCACTGAGCAGGCTTTTAGTCATTAGCATTAAAGGGTATAGTGACCTAGCAATGCAAGTCCACTAATGCTATATTCGTATTACCTTTCAGCATGGCTGTTGGTAAAATATAACCTCTATTAATGATTTAAGATGTGGTCTGTTAGTGCACGTGAAAGAGTCATCAGTCTGTACAAGTACACAGTGTCCTTAGGACAGTTTAAATCAGACAGTAAGGGACCACACAAGCCCATACGAGATGAGGAAGATGAGGCTCCTGAGTGGACCGTAAGGATAAAAACCAAACCAAACTGATAAAGAAAGAGAAAAAGTAAACAAACAAACCACTAAATAACTCACCTAAGTAACTGGTCCAAAGTGTCTCTTATGGATCACTTTAGCCCAGTGTTTTTCAACGGGGGTGGTACCGCCCCCGGGAGGAGTTGGGACAACATCGGGGGGGTGTTTGGAATGAGAAAGTTGAGAGGGGGGCACTCATACAGAAATGGGGGGCATTAGTCACAGTTAGCCATCACAATGTATATCAGAACAACAGAACAAGCGGTGCCGTTTGTGTACTACCAGCCTGCAATCTCAATAGCGTATTTACGTGTCACCCCCACCACCCTCCTCGGTCTTCCACTCTAAGGTCCGTTGCGTCACTTACTGCCCCCCAGTAAGGTGAGCATAAGGGGGGCGCTACCTACTGAGATATAAAACCCCCCCTTTTCCGCCCCACTCGCAACACCCCCTCCCCCTAGGGTAGCAAAATTTTTTAGGGGGGGGGGCAGCAGAAAGCTCACAATGACATGAGGGGGTGTTTGGTCAAAAAAGGTTGAGAAACACTGCTTTAGCCGCTCCCCACACCCGGACAAAGGAGGATACAGGAGGACAGTTGGAAATGGGGCATTAAATAAAACTAGAATTGATAGAATATAGGAGATTTAGAGTTCTAAACATATTTAGGCCATTTTTAGTCTCACTTTTTGTCTCTAACACAATGTTATTCCTCTGTCCTGCATTGTTCATTACAATTACATGAACATTTACAATTATGCAAATTACAAACAAACAAAAACTACTTTTGTTACTGAGGAGTTGGAAAGACCGTTCCTTTTCTGTATGTAAGACGTGCAAGTGATAACATATTATTGACAGTATTTTATGTCTTGGTCTTTTTTTTTCTTAAGTGCATTACATGACATTATTGCACTTCAAACATTAACTTCTACATGCTGATAGCTTAATGTTATAAAGCAAACTGTAGTGAATAACTGCAAAGTAACAGCTTCCACTATTTATCTGGTACACAGTCAGTGTGGTCTTCCTACCAGGAGTGGGGTTTGAACCCACGTGGGCTGATGCCCATTGGATCTTAAGTCCAACGCCTTAACCACTCGGCCATCCTGGTTACATTAGCAGATATTTGACTGAGCTCCTGTCTCTGTATTTCTATTGTTGTAATTCCACATCAACAAGCAGCATAAATCAAGATTTTAAAGTAGTGTAAATCTGAAATAGAAACTGATTTGAGCTACAGCAGGGTTGCCAAACATACGGCCCTTGGGCCAAAACCGGCCCGTGACCACTGCGTCCACCTGCTGATAGTGGTGTATTTAAGTAGTGGGATTGGACTCAAAAACATCCTGGGAGGTGCAGTTAACCCTTTAACCCCTGAGTCATGATTCCAGGTAAAGGTCCTTCTGTGAATTGTTGTCTGTTTCAGTGTCATAAAAGCTGCTGTGAGTATGTGCTTGTGTTCCTTTTCTTCAGTGGTTTTGCTTTACTGTGTGTTTTAGGGTCAAAACAAGGTGGAATAACAGAAAAAGACAAAGAGAGGAATTGAAGTTTGACAGGTTTGGACTAAATAAGGCACTCAGAATGTACATCAATAAGAGATTTAGGATGTTGAACATGAACTGTGAACTAGAACACAGTGAACAACAACAAGGATCTGAATTTAGGCCCAGTAGTTTTTGTTTTGAGCTCTTTCTTTTCTAAATCAGTCCAGCTGCTTTTTGACACCTGGTTGAACTCCAAAAAGCAGTCAAAACTCAGTAAAAACCCAGTAAAAAAAAAAAAAAAAAAAAAAAGGAAAATCACCACAAAACTGGAAACAACAGTAAAACAAAACAAACAAACAAAAAAAAGGACCAATGGCCCTGTAGCTTACCGGTACTTCCTATGTCTTATAATGGGGAAATTTTTCAAAGTCGCACCAAATCCAGAATCAGAGCTGGTTCCAAATAATTTCACTACCTTTTGTTGACATCATCATAAAGAAGCTGTATACCAAGTTTGAAGTCAATCGGAATTGTAGTTTCGGAGAAGAAGACGATTGAAAGTTTTGTAACAGACGACAGACGCCGCCGCCAGAGGCCGCATGATGACAATAGCTTACAGCCTATTGGCCAGTAAGCTAAACACCACCAGGAAAAGGTGTTAAAAAAACTTCTATTTTTACAGTGAGTTGGTCTCAGTCACTGCTCTGTTTTTTGGCCCCCAGTACACAGGCAGTGGGGGGTGAACTGAGCCTGCTCAGATGTCTATGGAAAGAACAAGCTCTATTCTATCAGCATGATTGGACATTTTTTTCCTATTGAGCAAATGGTTGAATTTTTATGAATATTTGAAATAAATAATTTGTTCAGAACGCTAATCACAGACATGTCAGGGATTAAAGGGTTAACAGCTACCTCCGACCTATTCCATTGTGTTGCAGCCTGGACAGTTATGTTGAACAGTGGATGTAAGTTCAGAGAGCAGCAGCATCTGCAAAGAGCTTCGACTGTATAAAGCATCAGATCACATCATGGTGGATGGTTCATGGAGCAAACACACAAACACACACAGTCGTAGAGCACCTGGATTCCTGCCACGAAAGCACTCTCCACTGATTCCCAAACCACACACACACACACACACACACACACACACATACACAGAATATGGACTCCGAAGGTCAAACTCCAAAGTCCCAGTTTATGGTTTAAAGGAGCCAATGAGAAACTGGGCTTAAACAGAGGTGATGAATGGTTCCAGTTTTTACTTCATAACAGTATTTCTCTTTTCCTGTAATAAGATGTGCAGAACAGGCCTTTCAGGTCAGTTTTTTTTCCAATCACTATGAAAGATTATGTGCATTATGATGAAAAAGGTTAGAAGAGATCTGACATCGAAGCCCCACAGAACTGAAACATGACCAGAAAATGTGGCTTAAATTGTAAAACTGTTCATAATGTTTTCATTTTAACGTTTACATGTAGCGACAGATATGAAACTGTTGTCACACACCAAAGCATTTAGAACCTGACATAATGTTAATCCTTAAAGACCCAAAACCATCTACTGATGGAACTGTTTAATACCCCCTTTAACCCCAAAAACATTGTAATAGTGGTGTGACTATAACTGCTATTGAAAGAAACAACAATATTGTAACAATACTTTTTGCTTTTCGTTGAATGATTTGTTGTGCAAATTAAAAATAATTTACTTTTTTTTTAGAACAACAAACAAATTTTGATAACAGTGTCAGTGGGTCAATGAGCCTGTTTCCATTGCACATCTCAGAACATGTAAAATGCAAACTTTATAAACTATGCAAAAACAGAAGCATTGCACATTTTTCTGGTTCATTCTCCAAACCTAAACTCTTCGTCTAGTCTAGTGACAGATCACCATGGCAGTAGATTTGTTTGTTGTACGTCCCCAGGTCACTGGGGATCCCCCCTACCCAGGAGTGATCCCATGCCCCCCCTCCAATTCCCACAGTTTAAGAAACACTGGTCTAATTAAAGCCTTTTGAGGACCGTCTGCTCCTTGTTTTTTTTTCTGTTCTTGTTTGACGTCTCCTTCTGTGTCTGTGTCTCTGTAGTCTGAATTACAGTGGCATGTGTCTGGCGTCCGATGCCCAGTTCAGTGACTTCCTGGATGGAATGGGACCGGCCCAGTTCGTTGGACGGCAGACGTTAGCCACAACATCCATGGGTGAGAATTCTTTTCATTGTCAGTTTGTCTAGTACAGGGCTGTCAAACATAAGGCCCACAGACCAAAAATGGCCCTCTGAATGGTCTAATCTGGCCCGCGGGATGAATTTATGAAGTGCAAAAATTACAATGAAAATATTATCAGTTAAAGGTGTTCAGGGGCCACATACAACTCAATGTGATCTCAAGTAAAATAATAACATAATAACCTATAAATAATGACAACTCTAAATGTTTTCCATGGCTTAATGTGAGAAAAGTAAAGTTATATTATGAAAATATTTACATTTACAAACTATCCTGTCACAATAAAATGTGAAAAACCTCAACAAAAATGAACAATCTGAAATGTTTTTAGAAAAATAAGTTAAATTTAACAATATTCTGCCTGTTACTAAAGTGTTTGTAGATCCATTGTGTTAATAATAAGCTGAGACATAATATTGTTGAAATTGCAGTTATTTTTTTAAATGATATTTCAGGCTATTATTTGGTATCACTTAAGTAATACAAACACTTCTTTTCTTTAAATTTCTGTTAAAAAAATATTGTAATACACATTAACAGAAGTAAATATCCATCAGTGCCCTAAATATCAAATTAATTTATATTTATTGTGATAATTGTATGAAATCATGTCTTTTTATATATTTTTTTATTTTGCAAAATGGCTTCCTTTTATGTTTCAAGCTGATTAGATGTTAATGTTTAATGATAAATAATAACTGTACATTTCTACATAATTTCTCAGTACACCACATTATCTAATTTCTTCATTTTTCCAAATATTCTCTGTTATTTACAATAAAATACTGCTGTGGATAACAGTATTTCACCATAAAAAACACAGAGGTGATACAGAACACATGATATACTCTTATGCCAACCATGTTTCACAGTTGATAACTGCTGTTAGTTAACAGTGGATTATTATAGAAAAACAAATGAATAGATGGTAAAGGGGCTAATGGTAATTTGCTTTAAAATGTATAGTTGCAACAGGCTACAAGGCAAGTTCAACTTAAAAAAAAAAAAAAAAGAATCTGTAGATGCTAGAATTTTACTGTTTGGTAAAAAAAAACAACAACAACAAAACAAACAAACAAACAAACAAAATACAGAAGAATGAGACATTTGAATCAGATGCTGTTAATTTTGTAGTCAACAGATGATTAATATAAATAACTACTGGAAAAATGGAGTCACTTTCATTACAAGAGCAAGAAGTACAACTGTTTTTGTTTTGTTTTGTTTTTTACGAATGAATATATATATATTTTTTATTAATCTTTTTTTGAGCAATATAACAGTACATACATAAAAGTAGAATTACAGTGCATATATTATACAGTGGCTTTTACATAATTTTTCCCCACGCCCAAACCAACCCCAAGGCCCTCCAAGAGGGAGAAACAGCAGGAAAAAGAACATTATAACAAAGTCTCTGTGCAGCAGAAAATCTGTTAAGTACAAAAATTAACCAATGTGTCATATACAAAAATTATAACAGCCGATAGAAAATATGAAAGAGAGAATAAATAAATAAATTAATAAATAAATAATAGAAATATTATATATATAAAAAAATAAGTAGACATAGCCTGCTGATACATGTGCCTACCTTGAAATATTAGACATTCCATAACAGTATCAAAAGTAAAAAAAAAAAATAGATAGACAGAATGAATTAAGACAAAAACCAACACCTAAACAGACAAAAAATAGAGAGTAGAGAGCAGGGTGATGGCGTGAGATCAGTCTGAGGCAGTGTTTGTAAAGACTGAAAGTAATCCAAAAAAGATTAGAAGTAGGAGTGTTATATGAAAGCCAAAAGCCAAGTTATAAAATATAGGTTGTTCTGCCTCTGAAACAGGTAGTAATGTCAGAGTTCACCAAGAAAAATAATAAATAGGGCAAAGAATCAACTAAAAAAACTGCTGTTATTTCTACTGTAACAGAATCAAATGACCCATGAAATCAATTCTAGGAAAAATAAATAAATAAATAAATAAAAACATGCAGCGCTGTGTGGGTCTGCTTGGTTGTTATCAGTGTCCCTGCTCCTCAGTATACAGTGATATATTATTATGGTCTGTCCTCTGAGCGGTGATGGACTGTAAGTGGGTCAGTTTCAGACTTCGTCCTTGGCCCGACAACAGTGACGATGACTGGATCCAGACCTGATATCCACTCCAAGATTATATAACGTCAGAGGACACAGAAGCGTCATCTGTCACTGTGGGGACAGTTTAGATCAGGGGTGTCAAAGGTACGGCCCACAGGCCAAAACAGGTCCATCGAAGGATTCAATCTGGCCCTGTAGTGCCAAAATTTACACTGAACTAAACAAGTGCAACACCCTTGACTGGTAATGTCCTCAAAAGCCACATACAGCCTAATGGGATAGCAAGTAAAATAATAGCATAATAATCTATTAGTAATGACAACAACAAATTTTGTTCTTGGTTTGATGTGAAAAAAGTAAAATGACATTATGAAAATATCTATATTTATCAATTATCCCTTTCCAATAAAATGTGAATAACCTGAACAAATAGGAACAACATTAAACATCTTAAGAAAAATAAAAACAATTTTAACAATATTCAAATATATTCTAATCTAATATATATGTTCTGTTCTTATGCCTTGGATTATTTTACTGGTCCGACCCGCTTGAGATCACATTGAGCAGTATGTGGTCCCTGAACTAAAATGAGTGTGACGCCCGTGGTGTGGGTGAACCGGTTCTACAGATTTACAGGAGGTGAACGGTTGCATTTCCCAGTTTATAAATGAGTCGTCTCTAGTTGTGAAAAAGGTCTTTCTATTGCAGTTTTGTGCGATATACCAATTTTGCAAAAATCACTTTTTGCAAGTGCAAAAACCTTTCATCAAAAAAAGAGAGTTTTGGCTAAATTGTCATTCTTCCATCAGGCAAATTTTTTATGCGCATGTGATAATCATGCAATTTGAGGGTCAGTGGAAAAGCGACTAGTGAAGGACACTGCAGCTGTGTTATTTATAGTCACATCTGTCTGATCCTAACGTGTCCCCTTCCTTCTCCCACCCAGGTGATGTGGAAATTGGTCTAATGGAGAGGAACGGGGGTTTGGAGGTGGAGGTGGTCCAGGCCAGAGGACTCACCATGAAACCTGGTTCTAAGGGACCTCCAGGTCAGTTCAAAGTTAGAACACAATAGTAGGATTTAGCAATGTCCTACAACAGCGAACGCACCATGAGACAGCAAATAACATCAGCCCCACACACCGAACCTGCAGCCAACGGGCAATATTATGGAATCCACATCTACGGTATATTTATATGTGTGTATCTGTACCCGGAAAAACAGAGGAATGGAAGTTATGAAAGATGCATGAGTGAAGAGGACGGTTTTCAGTGTTCAGGGAGTTAAGGCGCAGCTCAGAGACAGGATGACGCTAAATAAGTAACAGACACATTTCCTGTCGTTGCTTCTTAGTGAAATATGCAGCTGTTGTTCTGGATTCAGGTTGGACTTTATAATTCCAAAACAAATTCAAACATTAATAAATAACCTCAAACTTCATCATTTGCCAGGATCCTACTCATCAATGATTTGTTTTTCTTCACATTTACATCATTGTTAAATTCTCCTAAAATGGGACCAGTTTTTTCCTTTTATTTTTCTTTTTTTTTTTTCTGATAGGCTGTTGTACTGTAGTTGTGTTACTCTAAGACCATCAGAGGATCCGGTCCTGAAGTTTACCAGAACTTACTGTATTTTCTCAAATGGGAACTGGGCACAGATGGAGTCCAGTACAAACCAGGTCTCTAACAATAGCAAATCAGTAAAATAAATACAGATATTATGGATAAACTTCAGTTAATACTCATGTGATGCCAGTCAAGCACAATATACAACTACTGCTTTAAATACATTAAACAACATGATGATGCTGTTGTTTTATTTTTACTTTGTTGTCCTAGATCAGTTATCTGAAGGCTTATTGTCCATTTTCAGTCACTGCTGTTATATTTCTGCAGATTTCAACTCAACCGTCATTTGTAGAACTTATAAACCTGACAGGAAGTAAATATTTACCGAATGAAGGTGCTGTTAAGCAATGATGGTTTCAATCCACTGAAACACTGAAGGGTTTTAATATGAAATTTGTTTGTTTGTTTGTTTGTTTGTTTGTTTGTTTGTTTGTTTGTTTGTTTGTTTGGTGAGGACAGTGCATATTAATGAACACTCAATACAAATGAAAACATTACTTTGTGAAAATATTACAGATTTAGCTGGGAAGTATTCTCCATCCATAGTCCTCCCCATTTAAAAACAGACTAAACATACAAACAAGACAATACTGTGTATACAACACATTACTTTATAAAAGTGTACATCATACAATACGTTATTAATACAAATGAGCTTGTATTTGAAGTGTTTTGCAGTATTTTCAAAACCATAAACGACCAGGACCGTGTTAACACTTAGGCCTGGATTTTTTGTCTGTCTGTCTGTTAGCAAGATAACTCAAAAAGTTATGGAAGGATTTTGATGAAATTTTCAGGAAATGTTGATACTGGCACAAGGAAAAAATGGTTAAATTTTGGTGGTGATTGGGGGTGGGGGGGACAGATCTGCCTTGGCAGCGGTCTGCACTCTCCAAGTGCTTTTCTAGTGAAAATAAATATTATTTTTAAATGTTTTCTTTTTTATTTTGTGCTAGAATTTTTCTGTTATTTCTATATACATTTGTTTTACTTTATACTCAATTTTTTTTTCTAGATTTGTTTTATTTTGTACTAGAATTTCTCAATCATTTTATGTAGATTCTATTATTTTGTACTGACATTTTAAAAATAATAGAAAAAAATTGGTGTTAACATTGTTTTAACAGATTTTTTTTTTGTTTCGTACTTGAATTTGCACAGAAAAATCATTTCAGGCAATTTGAAATCTGTTTTCCTGAATGTTGAAATTGCACTGTGCATGGTGGTGATCCGCTGTACAGGCAAATGTTCTTTTTTAAGACTGAAACATATAAACGATCAACTTCGTAGCTCAATGGGGCAGCATGGTTTGAACTAGCTTTCACTTATGTTTATGGAAAATGACATCCTGAAGACCACTGACTTCAAGATAGTAATAATTCCTGTGAGTCGTTGTTGTAGGGGCCCCAGTACACTTCTCTGCCCAGGCCCCATAATGCTGTTAGGGTGGCCCTGCAAATGATGTTTATCTGAAATAAGGCTTGATTCAAAATGTGATCCTTTTTACTTTAAACTGAATGAGTGACTCAGGCCTGACTCTAATACAAATGTCCTTCAGATCCTGTAGCAGAGACAAATAAAGGCCTCGTTTATCAACAGCATCAACACTAACACAAAGGTCTGTTGGATGAATATGACTTACACTACTGTGTCTGTTTTTGGATTGTACAACAACAGAATATTACCTCTGACTATAGTTCCTCTCTTTGGTTGCATAAGCTTAAAACCATCATTGATTCTAATTGCGTAAGAATAAAACCGCTTTGACGGAAAAAAAAAACAACAAAATGATAAAACAATGATAAAAGAGAGGAAGAGGAGGATATAAACAGAAAAAAAAACAAGTCAAAAACCTTTTATGTAAATGAAAAGAGGAGAGAAGATAAAAGGAGAAGTTGAATAAAGACAAAGGAAAGACTTGATCCAGATTTCAGTGTCAAGGTCTCAGCTTTCATCATGGACTAGTACGTGTGTGTGTGTGTGTGTGTGTGTGTGTGTGTGTGTGTGTGTGTGTGTGTGTGTGTGTGTGTGTGTGTGTGTGTGTGTGTAGGTGTGGGTGTGTGTGTGTGTGTGTGTGTGTGAGTGAGGACATGGAATAAGAAAAAGAAAACACCTTACATATGCAGCCTTTTTGGTTCATGAAGTGTGTTCATATCTAATATATATGATGGCGTATTAGGGCCACATAGGAAAAATAACACTTGTCACCATGAGAATAAAGTCATAATGTTATGAGAATAAAATCATAGTTTAAAAAAACCTGCTGAGTTTCATGAAGTTACATTTTAATGCAACACAGTCCTGTGAGCTGGTCAGTCCTTGGTGAACTAGTTTCCAATGACCCTTGATATATCAATACTCACACACTACTCATTTGAGGATCAGTTACGGTAATAAAGTATCGATATTAATTAATGAATGCAAAATAAAATCACCTGTGTCACGTCTGAATCTTATAGGGTAACTTACTTCAAGGTTTTGTACCGACACACAGTCCATCATGTCATGTGACCACAGCTGTTTTTAGCCTGCTAGTAACAATTCAGTTCAGCTACGCGTGTCTGAAAGGAGAGCATAGCTGAGAGAAAGAGGAGTGTGTTGTGGGCGTACTTTAAACCCGTGGATAAAACTACGGCAAAGTGTCACCTGTGTAGTAAAAACATAGCAACACCAACAACCTTTATAAACACCTGAAAATTAGCCCAGTTCTGTCAGAATTGCAGTCAATTTATTCTTTTCTAACTTTGTTTTGTTATAAAAATGTGAAATGTGTAGGTCTTTGCAGTTGAGACCATTTCATTGAATTTGATGAATACATTCAAATCATGTTAATTTTTTATTTATGTGTATTATTTCTATATTTTTATTTAATTCATATGTGTTAATTTATTATTTATGTATTTTATTTTGACATTTGTATTTAATTCATGTTTATATTTGTTATTTGTGTTTTATTTTTATATTGTAATAAATATTTCTGTAAATTATTTATTAGTGTTTTTCTAAATTTATTTCATTGCTTAAAAAACTGCCACCAAAGGTTATGCATATTAAAGCTGTTAAATGGACAGTATGTGTCATGTGAGATGTCTTTGAAGAGTAACATTTTAATATAAAAAAAAAAAAAAAAATCACTGAAAGTATCGGTACCGGGTATTGAATATATATGCCAAAAAAGTAATCAGTATCATATTAAATCATAAAAGTGTGGTATCACCCAGCACCATCCTCCTGTCATGCACCTAAATGCATCTAAATGCACCTTTACCTTTTGAATGGTGACATTTTGCGGTCTACACTGAGTTCAGATGTGACTCTTTCCTTGCGTGTGCTGTCATTTCAGCGGCCTATATTAAAGTTTACCTCCTGGAGAACGGAGTCTGTGTGGCCAAGAAGAAGACCAAGTCAGTGAGGAAGTCTTTGGATCCTCTGTACAACCAGGTCCTGGTCTTCACTGAGAGTCCACAGGGGAAAGTAGTCCAGGTAAGATACAATCTACATTAACCCTTTAACACCTGAATTTATATACAAGTATATTAAAAAAAATACATTAGTGTGTTTTTACTTTCAAGAAGATGCTGATTTAAGTGGAGATTGTTCATCTGACCATAACACATACAATAGATAGAGATTTGGGTATGATGCAACAACAGGCATAATGGTCAATAAAGTTTCAGCAATGGAAAAGTAATAAAACAGATTTTCTGTCTCAGGAGATGGAGAGTTTTATTGATGCCATAAAATTATTTTCAGCGTCCTGATGAGTGGGGATGAGTATGCATAAGGGGAGGTGGTTATAATTGACCAGACGTGTCCTTAAACCGTCCTCAGCATGAAAAAAAAAATCTATGAGCCCCACATCAGAAGAGCAGCAGGGGAGGGGAAAAAGCAAACTGATAACCCTAATCACATTCCAGAACATCCTGAAATAGAAGAACATCTCCACAGGGTCATGTGGACCAACCAATGTCAGCTGGGTTCCTTTACCTGAACCACTGAAAAAACCCAGATTCAGGTGTTGAAGAGGAAACGCCTCCAGTTTCACACACTTTCACATCAAACACCAAGACACTGATGACTTCAGCACATTTCATCACATTTCTTCTCCTTCTTGCTCTTCTTTCCCATCCTCCACTTGTTCTTCCTCATCCTCTGTTCAGATGCTCCCGCTGTTTTGTCTCTGATTCATTCCATTCATTCCCATCACCTGTACTTTTCTTACTACAAAACCAGTCCCTCCAGAAAAATGCGGGCAAAAATTCTTTATTAAACGATGGAATATGCAGCGATTTATTGTATGTGATTTTATGCAGTGGGTTTGTGGGAATTTGTAAAAAATGTGTGTAGTTGCAAAAATATGGGGGAACTGGAAAAACATGTGTTTCAATGAAAAAAAGGGATTCTTCTCCCACACCCTGTTCTAACTAGACTACTACTAAATGAAACATGTCTAATTACGACCTATGATAAGCAAACATACAGAAGTAAGCATCCCCTACATCCCAGAAAGGGCTGGTTCTGTTCTTCATTTTCTAAACATGCCTCAAACATGGGTTTAACATTCCTGAGTCACAAGTGTCAAAAATAAAAGAATTGCTTCCTGCTTCACCAAAGTGAGGTAGAACAGACCATCTGTTTCAAGGCTATTACAGCCTTTATGTTCATAGAATATTATTATCGCTGCAGCAGAAACCATTTTCAGATGTTTCACACTGGAAAAGTGGCTCCAGCATCGATTTTCTCTTATGTTCCAGAGTATAGTTGCATGGGTGTAAAATAGTATGAACCTGCTAGGACATCAGGTACTGGTTTGCTCTATCTTTTGCAGGTATTTTTATCAGCAGATGAGCTGCAATTTTCATCATCTTGCAGGATTTTTCAGAGGTTTGTGGTTGGTTTACCTTCTGTGGACGCGTGAGCCGCTGATGTTGTGCATCGCATATTACATCACTACCCGTGTCAAATTACTATGCAATGTTTTTAAACTTGATGCAGAAAAATGTGGGGATTATGACATCATGGGACCCCTGCATATTTTGCGTATTTTGCGCAGAAATATACTATTATTGCGGTGAATATGTGCCCTTTTTGAAAAAATGCAGACCCCCGCATAATATGCACTATTTGCTTGATCATGCATTGAATTATGCAATCGCATAATTATGTTTTCTGGGAGGACTGCAAAACTATCACAGTAGGAGAAATCATAGAAAATGGCAGACATCACATGTTCATTTTAGAGATCACTGGTTACTTTATTATTTAGACAACATAGGATCAGGTAGATTTAAAGTGTAAGATTAAATTCAATCAGTACTTTGTTATTTTATTGCTACAGTTTATTTCTAGTCTACTTCATAACATCTTTTTCTCTTCATACATCATTGGTACAAAATATGATGATTAAATGCATGAAATGTATGACAAAATAAATTATTAAATTAAATTAAAATATAAATTCCAGTAACCAAAAACTGATCTAAGATATTTAATAACTTTAAAACTACTGATTTTATCAATACATTGAAATAATTCAGGTAAATCTAGTTTCTCAGCTTTGCACATGTCCCTTATGTAGACATTCAGAGGCTCTGTAGTTACTGTGGAAACAAAATCATCTTCTACAATATTGATTCACGAGTAAAACCCACAGAGTTGGATCAGTGACAGTGGATGGACACACTGGGTTTATGTTCAGTTAATGAGAGATTTGACTGAAAAAGATATTTTTTCTTCAGTTTTCTCTGTTTCTGATATAATAACAGTTGAATTTGAAGGCTTTGGGGTGCCTCAGGGTACTATTCTGGATCCTGTTTTCTTTGTATATGCCGCCTGTGGGTTCCATATTACATGCCATATGGGTTACATATGATGTGCAAATCTTGGCCCTTAAAGTAAATAATAAAGCCTCTGTGCAGGTCCTATTAGACTGTGCAGAATGTCATCTGTCATCTACAACATTGATTCACTAGTAAAACCCATATTTGACAAATGACAGTGGTTGTAGACATTTATTTTACATTCAGTTAATGACTTTTAATTCCATTTTCTCTGTTTTAAGATGATAGTCTCTGAATTTTCTCTGAGCTTTGGTGAGTATCTACTTCTTCAGCAAATTAAATATTGGAAAATACAGGATTTTCAAATGACAAGATTAACATGCAAAATGTAGAGGATCACTTTAGAAAAGTTCAAAGTATAGATAAAACTTTATTTGGAAGTCACCACAAAATAGTTGTAGGTCTTTAAGGGTAAACTTTGTTAGTAATTTCATTTTGTTTGTTTGTTTTGAAGTAATGTAAAAAATATATCATTTGTCAAATTTGACAGATTAGTTTTATTAAGTGCACGTTATTTGTGTTTAAGCATGAATTCAAACCAGCCTTAGATTTTACTGTTAAAGCTGTTAAACCTGTTCAAACTGTGTTTCAGGTTTTACTAAAAAGATGCATAAGTGTTTGGTTCAGGTATGAGGGCCTTTGTTGTCATGGTTACAGTAATCAACATGTGCTACAGGGTTATGAAACGGCCACAGATAAAAGACACAATGTTTTCTTTTCAGTGGGAATTGAAGTCGTCGGGGTCTGCAGCGTCGTTAATCCACTCCATTGTTGAACCAGCCTTTTTCTTCTTCTTCCTCATTCCCTGCTTTTCTTCTCTAGTCCACATTTCTCCTTTAACTCTTACTCTTTTCCTTCCTCTTTCTTTACCTCACAGCTAATTTAAAATTTCTTCCCTTTTCATTTGTCTGTTTTTTGTAGCATTCACGTCTTCATTCTCTCTTTTTTCCTCCCTCTTGTAGTTTTCTTTCGATTTCAGTCACATTGTGAAGTTCATTCACTTTTTCATTGTTTGTTGTTCTTTCCTTTCCTTTCCTTTCCTTTCCTTTCCTCTCCTTTCATTTCTACCCTCCCTTCTTTGCCAACAGTGTTTTCAATTCTTTCTAGAGTTTCAGCCATCCATTATTTTTGGAATCGATTAATCCTTTGATTATTTTTCTTTGATTGGCTTCGATTAAATGATGATTTAACTTGTATGAAAATGATGAACAACTTGTCCTTTATTCCAGAACCAGCTGAAACAACAACCACAAAAAGTATAAAATAAATAAAGGAATCAAAGGATTTATAAAACATATCTATAGAAATAAGTTGAATAACTGAACATAGAGCTAACATCCAACTGTGTGTTGATGCTGGTGTCATGTGCATCACAATAAGCGTCCGTGTGAAACACAACAGTGGAACCAACATTTTAGAGCAGAGAAATTAAGGAAACAAATGTTTGATTCAAGAAAATTAGTATTGAATTTTTTTTTTTTTAAATTCACTCTAATCAATGAATTTTTTCAGCTTTAGTTTTTTTTTTTATTCCTTCATTCATTCTTTTTTGTCTCATTCCATTTCTTCTTGGGATTACATTTACTGTCAGGCCTTGTTTCCTCTAATCACACATTTGGATTGAACAGACATATTAGTGGACACATCAGCTACTGGTGTCGTCATGTGTGTTAAGTGCAGTGTGTGT